>NW_005871295.1:220821-259031 GCF_000147115.1 Myotis lucifugus | reverse complement strand
GCTGGGCTGGGCATGCATATTAATTCCTGGTGTTCTAATATGCTTTCAGGGCCTGTGATCCCGAGTTGAGAAGCAGGGGGTGGGGGGACGATGGCACCCTCGTCTGCCCCTCTGCTGGGCCTCTGGCCCCGCGGGGAGAGAGGGAGGTCTGGGGCACGGGGCAGAGATGTGGGAGGACAGATTGCGCCTGAGCTGCAGGCTTTCTCTCAGCCATTAAAGTTTATTGTTGCCACGGACAGTGATTGAAAAAGGCTTTTTGCAGGACTGAAATGTGAGCAATGAAACTTGCCAGTTGATACCGACACAGGGCACTTATCTCATAAAAATATCCTCCATGTCAAAAGGTTTCAGTAAATGTGCCTGGGAGCATTAGCACTCACTGCAGCCGCCTGGCTCCCTGGGGCCCGCATGAGGGCTGTAAAAGGGGCTCTTAGTTCCTGGAAAGGAGGAGGGAGGTGGGAGGGAGAGGAGAGGGGAGGGGGTTCAAACCCACCTGCTGCTGGTGCTGGATCCTCCCGGTGGCACCCCACAGTTTAAAGGGGGGTGCCTGTCCACTGTGCATCCTCTACCAATTGCCATCCTTGAGGGTGGGAGCGCTGCTTACCTGAGGGGCAGGTGTGTCGACCCCCAGCTAGGGCATGAGCTTGCATTTCTGTGATCTCAGTGACTCTCCCACTGGCCCTCCGAGGGAAGGAAGTTATATAGGAAGAAACTGAGGTTCAGAGAGGTTAAATGACTTGCCCAAGGTCACACAGCCCGTTCGCGGCAGAGCCAGGATTAGGAAACCAAACCCACCTCTATCAGGACACTCAGAGCCTGGGTGACTTCTCACTGGGAGCTGGAGCGCTGCGGAGCCCAGGCTGATCTGGGCTGGCCTCTCTCTGTCTACCATCCTGGCTGCTCCAGGACTGGGCTTGGGGCACCGCTCAGGCCAATGGAAGGTTTCCTGCCTGCACCTGAGACCACGGTGGGAACACGGGTTTCAAGGTGGGCTCCGGCTTCTGCTGCCCCTTCTGTTCCACTCAAGACCCAACAGGCAGCTGAACACACAGGATGTGCTTGTTACTCAGGTGTCGGCTGCCTCCGGGGTCATTAGGGACCAATGAGGGAGTGGTTTGTGCCACCCTGAACCAGGTCAGGTTTCTACGCAGGTGGTCATTACACCCAGCTCACCCTGCTCCTGCCCCTGCTGGGCTCTGAGTACCAACTGAGCCCACGGTCCCTGGACAGAGGCGTGCAGCAGAGGAGGCTCTGCCTCTCCCTGCAGAGGCACACTGCCAGCCTAGGCCAGGGCCGCCTGCCTCTCTGGCCCCTCGGCAGCATGCACGGGGGCAGGGAACAGACGAGCCCTGGACCTTGGGTCCGATAGGAAGTCAGTGGCTTCAGCACGACCAGGATCCTAAACACTGACCTGGGGAGGGGGTCACGTCTCCCTAGCAGCTTCCCCTCTCCATGTCCACACCCTCTGTGGCCATGAGCCATGGGTGCTGGGTGCGAACTGGGAGTCACCCCTCCTCCTTCACTGGATGCTGGGAAGCTGGACCAGAGGCAGCACCCAGGCCACAGTGTTGGAGGTCCGAGGCCAGGCGAGCACAGCCAGCTCTGACAGGAGCCCTGGTTCCCAGCCTGGCTCCCCTCTCCTGACCCACTGGCCTGACACAGTCACTCTCACTCAGGGCTCAGCCACCCCAGTGTCTCCTCAAAGCTCTCCCAGCTCCGCCTTGTCCACACTGGCCCTGGATGCGGCCGGCCACTGATGCCCCACAGAATCCCAAACTCAGCAGGTCAGAAACTGCCGTTTGCAGACCCTCAAAGCAGCCTCTCTCCCGTGTCCCCTCTCATAGTTGGGGACACCACCACCCGCCTGAGCCCCAAGTCAGCACCCCTCCCAGGATGCTTGGCCAGGCCAGCCTCACTCTTCACTCACCCCCACACCCGCGCCGCACAAGGCCTGCCGGCCCGGCGCCTGCAAGGTCGGGGTGCACGCCCTCTGCCCCGCTGCCTCCCTGTGGAGGCCCTTCAGCTCTCACCCCTGTCGTTCAGGTAGAATCTGCGTCTTAATTTACTTCCTCACCCCAGCAGCATCCTCACACCTCAGCCTCCACTCCCGTGGATGTAAAATGCAATGCTGACGCTGTTGCTCCCTTGTCTAATACCTGACGCCTCCTCTGTCACCAGCAGGCTGGTGCCCGATGTCCATGGTGTTCATGTAGGATGTTGGACGCCCCAGACTCACTCTGCTCCAGCCTGACGCACCGCCCCACCCTGCCCTTCTCCTCTGCTCTACCTGCGATGCCCGACACACGGTGCACTTGCCGCTTCTCCTCCCGGGGCCTCCCTGGCCCGCTCCTCCGCGCACCTGTCACCTTCGTGCCTGTGTGTGGGGATCTGAAGTTGGGGCTGGGAGCCTGGTGACCTCCGGGGGCTCTGGACAGGAGCGGCCTCTCTGGAAGAGACCCCATGACATTGGCATACGTAACAGGGAGCGCATTTTCCCCGGCCAGGGACTCGGCTTCTCCATTCCCCAGCCAGCCAGTCACACTGGGATGAAGAGAGCAGTCATCAGGACGGGCCGGAGGGGGAGACGGTTAAGCCTCAGGCTCCAGAGTCACAGCCCAGGGTTCAGACGCTTCCTTGCCAGTTGCTTGCTGTGGGATCTTGGACAAGTTACATACTCACCCAACCTCGGTTTCCTCGCCTGTAACGTGGGGGGTAGTGACAGAGCAAATACATGTGAATTCCAGGGGCACAGCATCCGCCTGGCACAGCACGCGTGCTGGCTCCTCGTGTGCGTCACGCCGTACACGCTGCTCTTCCACCACGGGGTGCTGGCGGGGACAGCCCTGTTACTGTAGTGAACAGTATGGGGGTGGAGGTTGCTGCCCTCCTGGGGCATTTATTGATCCTTCGTCATGTCTTGGGGTGGAGGTGGCAAGAAGGATGGCATGGCCGCACATCATGGCCCCGTGTGCACATGAGACCCCGCAGAGTAGGTCATTAAACCTGCCCCCGGGCCCGTGTGGTAAGTGGCTACCATCTGTCTGGTGGTGAGGAGGGAAGCCCTTCAAGCCTTGGTCTGGTGGTCTGCCCACTCAGCCTCCGTAGCTTCAGCCTAAGGGATTGGGCATGGGAGCAGGGTGCCCGGGACCAGTGGAGCACAGGCATGAGTGTCAGAGTGGCATCCTGTGCACCTGGGCAAAGCCAGGCCGTGACAGTCCACCTTCCCTCCAGTTGGCAGCTCTGTGGGGACACCTTCCCAGAGCCCTTGGTGGCAGGGCCCTTGACTGGGAGTGTTTTCTCTGCTCCGCCCTGCGGACTCATGCTCACCGTGGGTCCCTCCCAGCACCCGGGAAGGGGAAAGAAGCCAGACTCCGAGCATTCCAGAGCTGAGGCGGGAGGGCCCTGTGCACTTGGGAGAAGTCACCATTTCTGCTTCCAGATCTGGCCACTGCTCCTCCCCACCACTGGGCCACACATGGCATCGGCCTGGAACTGTGGTTGGGGAGAAACCAATGTTATGGGAACAGCTCCTGGCTTGGCTGGCGGTGCTCCCGCCCAGAGGCAGACTCTGGGTGGGCGGTTTGGTTTGGGAATCTTCCCCTGCCCCCAAAGGAAGGTGGAATCCACCGCCGGGAGGCACTGCCTGGCCTGTGGCTGCGGGGCAGACTGTGGGCAGAGGGAGATGCAGGCTGACAGGGGTTTCATGTTAGTGCCAAGTTACCCTCCTCTGCCCTGCAGTGTGTCTCTGACCCATCGGGGAGTTCGGGGTTCACTGTCACCCACAGCTCGTGCGGAAGCTCTACCCCCAGAATGGCAGTGAGCGTCCCAGCTCGCGGCCCCTGAGTCATCAGAAGCTACAGGGTCAGCATGATCACGGTCACTCCTTCTCTCCTTGCTGTGTGATCTTGGACAAGTTACACACTCATCAAGCCTCCGTTTCCTCATCTGTGAAATGAGGCTTTGGTTGCTTGGTGCTGAGGGTCCCAGCAGGAGATAACCTGAAGGTGCCTCCCAGACTCAGGGAGCCCACCTGTCCTCCCAGCCCGCTGGCTGGCCCAGCGGCCACTGTCTCCAGCCCCCCTGCACGGGTCTCTGCCCATTTCCGGGATCGTCGCTTTCACGGTGCCATCTGGAGGGGGCGAGCATGAAATGCTCAAGGAGACATGGACTTCATGGCCCCGAACCCTGGAGCCCTGGAACCTGGAACCCAATGCTAGCGGGGTGAGATGGTGCACGCAACCTCATTTAATCCGTTTTATACAGGGGATCCTGGCTGGTCCCCGGCCACCGCCTGGTAACAGCCCCGTGGGCCGCAGCGCCTTGGGAAATAGCCATGGCTTCAGTGACAGTGGCAGGCTTGCTGGGTGTGCGAGCGCCGGGCTAGCCGTGGGGGGCCGGGGGGGGCTGTCCACACTGTTTCCCTGTTTCCTCAAGGCCCCCGACGACGTTGGCGCTTTCCCTGCGCTGTGCTTTCTTCCGCCCAGCTCTCCTGTCCCAACTCGAGCCCATGGGCACCTGGCTCATCCCTGCCTCGGGGCCTTGCCTGTCCCAGGAGTGTAACGCTAACAGGCAGTTTGGGGCCCCCAGGGGCCCGCAGGCCTGAGGTGGGGTGACTGCAGGGCCCTTGGCCGCCCCTCCCTTGGCAGGGTTTGCGGGGCTTCTCACCCTAATCAAGGGCTGCCTTTTACTTTATGCAAATGGGGGGGGGAGATGGTGGCAGGGAGTCACCGACATCCATCACCCCGTCTCCCAGCACCAGTCATTCGTCAGCCGGCCTTACAGATAAACACTTTTTGTTTAAGGCAATTACTTCATCTTGACAAACTCCGGTGTTAAGCAGGGCTATTAGCGGGCCCACCATTAATCAGCACACAGCCAGGTGGGTGCTTTCTCTGCACTGCAGGCGCTCGTGGGCCCGGGGTGGCCCTCTGCCATCCTCGCCGCCCTGGTTACAGCAGCAGCGTGCCACAAGGAGCACCGCATGTGCTGCGGGTGCTGAGCCACGGGGGCGGGGGCCCGTGTAACGCCAGTCAGCACGTTTTCCCAGCCAGGCAGGATGATCCATGGGGGTTATTAGCAGGCACCGGAGCACAGCTGGGCAAACAGATAACCCCTCCCTGGGGGCCCTCCCGGACTGGCCTCCTACTCTCGCACCCCTGGGCAGCACTTAGAATACCCTTTTATTGGTGGGGGGTGTTGTAATCACTTTTGGAAAGGCCATGAACAAAGTGGGAACACAAGTCCAGTCCCGTGCTCTGGGAGCGGGTGGGCTCTGCCACTCCTCCTGCTGGGCCCTGTGGACGTCCTCCTCCATCACACACCTGCCGCTCGGATCACAATGAAGCCCGGCCTAGGCTGGGCCTCCTCTTTGGCCTCAGGTGTTTTTGTTTGTTTGTTTGTTTAAATATATTTTTTTTATTTCAGACAGGAAGGGAGAGGGAGAGAGAGATAGAAACATCAATGATGAGAGAGAATCAGTGATCGGCTGCCTCCTGCATGCTCCCTACTGGGGATCCAGCCTGCAGGAGCCTGACTGGGAATCGAACTGCAACCTCCTGGCTCATAGGCCGATGCTCTATCACTGAGCGGCACTGACCGGGTTTTGGACTCATGTTTTTATGGAACTAGGAGAGCTTTCACTGCCCCCCCCCCCACCACACCCCCTCGTAAGAACCTGTCTGGACTTTCCAGGCATGGAGTGAGACCTTGGGGCTGACCCCAGCCCGTAAAATCAGGATGATAATAAAAATACATTCCCCTCCAAGTGCTATAGGGTTGAATCAGTTAACAAATGTCACATGTTGGAAACGCTCGACATGTAGGAAGCCTGGTGCCTTTGCTGTTAGAACCACCTTCATTGTCCGTCTCCAAGGAGGGTCCCAGCTGATGAGCCAAGGAATCTGTACTGCTCTGCCTGCTAGTCCTCTCTCCCACTCCGCTCTGCCTGCTAGTCCTCTCTCCCACTCTGCTCTGTCTACTAGTCCTCTCTCCCACTCCTCTCAGTCTACTAGTCCTCTCTCCCACTCCGCTCTGTCTACTAGTCCTCTCTCCCACTCTGCTCTGTCTACTAGTCCTCTCTCCCACTCCGCTCTGTCTACTAGTCCTCTCTCCCACTCTGCTCTGTCTACTAGTCCTCTCTCCCACTCCGCTCTGCCTGCTAGTCCTCTCTCCCACTCCGTTCTGTCTACTAGTCCTCTCTCCCACTCCGCTCTGCCTGCTAGTCCTCTCTCCCACTCCGTTCTGTCTACTAGTCCTCTCTCCCATTCTGCTCTGTCTACTAGTCCTCTCTCTGCCACTCCGCTCTGTCTACTAGTCCTCTCTCCCACTCCACTCTGTCAACTAGTCCTCTCTCCCACTCTGCTCTGTCTACTAGTCCTCTCTCCCACTCTGCTCTGTCTACTAGTCCTCTCTCCCACTCTGCTATGCCTACTAGTCCTCTCTCCTATTCTGCTCTACCTACTAGTACTCTCTCCTACTCTGCTCTGTCTACTAGTACTCTGTCTGCTACTCTGCTCTTCCTACTAGTACTCAGTCTGCTACTCTGCTCTTTGTACTACTACTCTGTCTGCTACTCTGCTCTCATCCATCTTTTACGTCTTTATTTTTAAAAGCAGAAATACAATATTCTAAAATAACTTTAATAAGTATAGTATAGTGAACACATAAGCCAGTAGCATGTCGTTTATTATCAAGTATTGCATACTGTCCATGATTGTCCATGCTGTCCTGTTATTTTCACCGGCATCGCCACAACATGCGAGTGATGCGTGGTGCTACCGCGTTAGGCAGCTCCGTTATGATTTCATGGGTCCACCATCATATACGCGGTGGGTCGTTGACGGAAGTGTCGCTGCGTGGCCATGACTGTGTCTGTCTGCTCCTGCTCTGTCTGCCTCGCTGTGCGGTAGGCTTTCTCCCCGGTCCTACGTTAATGCACGCAGAATGTCAGCAGCTGGTGGTCACCCTGCCAGCCTCACGCTCTCCTTTCCTGTAGTGAGGAGAGTCACTCCCTCATCGCCCACTCATTCATTCATGGACCACGGGGCACTAATCCTCACTCCCTCCAGCCCAGGTGCTGGACTCCGGCTTGGAGGAAATGGGCTCAGAGGGCAGATCTTCTGCCTGATTTGAAGAGGGGCAGAAAGGTCTAGAAAGCATCCTAGAGGAGGCACGAGTGAACTGGACTTGCTGGTGAGTTGGTGTGATAGGAGCAGGCAGGGGTGGGGAGGGACTCCTGGGCACAGGGAGCACTGTTGCAGGCTGGAGCTGTGGAGGAGGGACGGCCTTCTGGGGTCTGGTCCTGGGGCCAGTTTGAGGGCAGGATCAGGAGCGTGCTAGGACGACGCTGGGCTTTGTACTCCGTTCTCCAGGCAACGACAGGACCGGGGCTGTCCGTCAAGGATCCCCCCTCTAGCTCCCCGTTGCTGGGGTAGACCTGGGCCCGCAGAGCAGGGTCGTGGCCCACAGATACCTTAAAGGGGCGGACGGGCCAGGCTGCTCTCGGGTGTGTGGAAGGAAGGACAGCTCTGGTTTCTCTGGCCCGAAACACGTTGTGTGTGTGAGTTTGCCCTGTATTTTAACCCTGTTTATTTTCAAGGACGTAGATTCCTTCTGCTTTTCATTCACACTTAGCTCATCAAAATACTGTTTTGCAAGAGGGTTTCTGATGTCCAGGAAGCCTTTGGAGTTGTTTTCCTCTCTCTCCTCTCACACAGTCTTATTCTAGGAAACAAGGTTCTGGCCCTGCTGGGGGCGGGTGGGGGGGGGGGCAGTGGGTGGGGTCACGCGGCCGTCTTTTCTGCGTCTCAGTTTCTCTGCCAGCAAAAAGGGGGAATTGCTGTTCCTGGGGGTCCCGTGGCCTGGCCTCCAGTCCTGCCAGTGGGACCTCCAGTGTCCTGATGCAGGGAACCCCAGTTCCCGCGAGCAGCAGGTGGAGGTGGTGGGCTGGAGGGTGGGGAGGGTGTGGGAATGGCATGTGCTGGAACCCCCATCTAGTCCGTTGGTCGGAATTACGCAGAACCAGTGCCGCCCAGGGAGCCGGGCTTCCGGAAGCGTCACGTGGCTTGGCCAGTGTTTTTCCACATCCCTCGCCCCGCACAGTCCCTGCATGTGCTTTGCTTTCTGGTGTCAACAGATGGTCGTTGGCGCCAATTCAATGCCAACAGGAACCCCTAAGTTGGGGTGTGGTGAAAAAGGAGACGTTTAGTGCAAACGCTTGACAGTGATACAGCCCTGCTGTGCAGCAGCCCGGGAGAGCTGCAGGGCGGCTGGGAGAGGCAGGCCGTGAGGCGGCCCAGGGCCAGGCCTCGTCAGCGAGGCAGCCTCGCTCCGTGGTGGTGCACCCCACCCGGCCCTGCTCGCGCTGGGCCGCGGAGGGCGCTGCGGCGCTGCTCTGCCTTGCTCTGCTCTGGCGAGACATGGTCAGCTCCAGGAGGGAAAGTGGGCTTATCTAGACAGAAGTCCCTGCCGCTGGCCCTGGTGGTCAAAGGAGCACATCCTCAGTTGGATGGGGAGAGCCTCAGTCCTGCTGCTTAGCACCCCAGGAACTCCGTGCTAAAGGCTGGGGTGCTGAGGCAGGTGGTTCAGTGCAGGCTGCCCTCTGAGTGCGGTTCTGATGAGAGGCCTCTGTGCAGAATGACTGTTAGGCTCTGCATTTTTTAAAAAATGAGCCCAGGGCTCCCCCAGGAACCCTTCTTAGTCCTCAGGGTTCACACTGAGACCCTCTTTTTGTCAGAAGGTCTCTGGAGCACCTGCCCAAGCCTGTGGGGAAGGCAGTGGGTGGCTGACTCACTCTGCTCTGCCCTGAGGCCGAGGTGCAGAAGGAACGACCTGGGAGTCCAGTGGGTGGAAGCAAGGGCGGAAGGGCAGGAAGTGACCGAATAGTTAAGAGTGAGACGTGAGGAAGAACTGAGTTGTGGGGAGAATGTTCATCACCATGCTTTTGTGCCGTCGGGGCTTTTCTTAACCTAGACTGGACGTCTGAACAGTCGCGGTTCAGTGATAACTGGTTAGGGCTGTGGGTTCAGTAGCAGCCACTCCACGCCCGTGGCTGCTGAGCGCTTCGAATGCAGCCGCTCTGAACTGCGATGTGTATAGATGTAAACTACACAGCGACTTTAAAGATGTAGTATAAAAAAGAATACAAAACAACTTGTTAATGACTTTTATGTTGGTCATATATTGAAATAATATTTTGGATATGCTGAGTCAATGAATTTATATGAAGACTAGAGGCCCGGTGCACAAAATTTTGCATGGGGGCTGGGTAGGGGGGTTGTCCGTCAGCCCGGCCTGTACCCTCTCGCAATCTAGGACCCCTCGGGTAGGGTCCCTAGGCCTGGCTGGCGATCAGGGCCTATCAGGCTTTCCTTCCCCCGGCTGCCAGCAGCTGGACACGCCCCCACCACTGCCACTGCTTGCCATCTGTATGGCACTGCCCCCTCTTCCCCACCACTGGTCGCCTCCCTCTGTGGTGACAGGTATAGGGTGCGATCACTTGGCTGGCCTGGGCCTCCCTCTGCGGGGTGATCGCCTCCCTCTGTGGTGACAGGTATAGGGTGCGATCACTTGGCTGGCCTGGGCCTCCCTCTGCGGGGTGATCGCTGGCTGGCCCGGCACACCTGCCGCAACGCCGCCAGCCTGGTAGCCTGGGCCTCCCTCTGCGGGGCAATCATGGGGTGATGCAGGGCCCCCTGACCAATCCATCGCACCCGCCTTGGCTGGCCTGGCACCAGTGCGTGTCTAGTGTGGTCGTCTGGAAGGTGGTCTGGACAGTCCTTCTGCCGTTCGGTCGTTCGGTTGATTTGCTTATTAGGGTTTTATTATATAGGATTATTACCAGTTTCTTTTTTAGGTTTTTTGTGTGTGACTACAGGAGATTTAAGATAGCATGTGCGCTGTATGTTGGGGCCAGGGCTGCATTTGACAGTGGGCACTAAGAGAGAGACTAGTTTGGGGTAGAGAATGTTTTAAGGAAAAGATCCCTTTAAGGCAGCGGTTCTTAACCTGTGGGTAGCGAACAATGAAAATACATCCTGCATATCAGATATTTACATTACGATTCATAACAGTAGCAAAATTACAGTTATGAAGTAGCAATGAAAATAATTTTATGGTTGGGGTCACCACAACATGAGGAACTGTATTAAGGGGTCGCGGCATTTGGAAGGTTGAGAACCACTGCTTTAAGGAGACGAGTACACCTTGCCGCTGGGACGGCACTGGCCAGGGCTCCGAGGTGTCCTCCAGAGGCTGCTGCCGTGGAAGGGAAGCTGTGTGACCAGCTGTCACGGGGGAACGCAAGCGCATGCGGCCCGAGTGCCGTGCTCAGAGGTGCTTGCAGGCTGTCCTCCCGGCAGATCCCAGGCAGGGTTTTGCATCTCAGACACTGGCTTTGGCAGGCTCTGCCTCAGAGCACACCCTGGAGTAAGGGCTGCCTTCGCCAGCCCGGGAACGTGCCCCCCCCCCGCCCCCCGCCCCGTGCCTGGCGGGACCCTGCGCTGTGTCCCCTCAAGAACGGCAGCAGAACGGCCACAGGCTCTCGGCGCTCTGGGGGTTGCGGCAGGACCAGCGCCAGGCTGAGCTCTTGCTAGACCTGCAGGAAGGGCCGGGTGCTGTGGAGGGAAGCAGAGTGGCGTGACATGTCGGGGCCCGTGGGATCCCCGTCTCCCGTGACAGTGGTCTTTTCGGACGGTGACGGGACAGCATCGAAGCTGCCAGGGCTGCTGGTACAAGTGGGCAGGTGAACCTGTTGAGGGTGAAGGACTCCAGGGAACGCTTGTGCAGGTGAGCTGGGCAGTGCTGGGCCACACTGGCCCGCCTGCCTCGGGAACAGGCGGCAGGAGCCTGGAGCACGGGGGCGTCACAGGCCACTCACTCCAGGCCCTGGCCTGGGCTGTGTTCTCTGCGAGGTCGCTTGGAGGTCTGCAGGGCACACCTGTGGAGCCACAGCCCCTGGGCCGCAGTCGGCTGTGGGTTTGGGTTCCTGACTTCACTTCCTTTGAAACAGATTCTGTAGCCAGGACACTTCAAATTCGATCGGGCTTGGCCTTCGCTAAGGTATTTTTGGTCCTAAGGTTTTCTAATGTGGGACCCCACTCATCTACCCTGACCATTGTGCAACCCATTCATTCCCCGTCTCCTCAGGGTGCCTCAAGCTCCCCCCCATCCCCACCCCTAGCTGAGGGCAGGAGGTCGTGGAGAGGGCCTCTGGCACTCCCAGGTCCTCGCAGGGCTGGCTCTGCACAAGCTCCGGACACAGGTCAGCTCAGCTCTGCTCCATGGTGACCCTCTGGTGTGGGTCCTGTCACTGCCTGCATTGCACAGATGAGCAAACCAAGGCACAGGAAGGCAAAGAGCATCAGTGATGGGGCCAGCTGGGCCACGGTGTCCGCTGCAGCCCAGTGCTGTCCACCACGACCCTGTGGCCTCTGGCCCAGGTCCCATCTGCCTCCTGGGACCTGTTCCCCGTATCTTGGCCTCGCCATCCGAGCGTGTCTCAGTCAGATCGGGTTGTGTAACCGAAGTACTGCAGACTGGAGGGCGTGAGCGACAGGCATTTACTCTCCCAGTTACAGAGGCTGGGAGGGGACTGGTCCCCGGACGGCCGGGCCCCTGAGCTGAGGGCCTGTGGGACAGGAGCCTGCCTCCCCCCGGGGGCCATGGGGCAGGCGCGTTGCCAGCCCTCATAGAGGGCACTTCTCCCTGCAGCCCTGCCCGCCGCCTGCAGAGCTCAGGGCCTGCCCTGGTGCAGCAGCTGGCGCTGGCCCGGCGTCCTGCACTCTTTCCAGCATCCATTTTGTCATATTTTGTCAAGCAGCACCTTCTTGGAAAGGCCAGCCTGTGGCTCCGGGGTGGGGGTGTGCACGGGCGGGCCCTGGTCCTACCGCGCTCTGTGTGGGGGCGGAACTGGCTGTGAGAGTGAGCAGCCTGGGCCTCAGCCCGCAGGACACCAGCCAGCTGTGGTGTTGGAATTTCCTGTCTGATTTTCATTTCCCCTCCCCCCAGTGAGACAGAAACGCTTTTTAATTGCCCGCTGTGGAGTGCCATTCAGGATATTATTATTCTTATTAAGTGCTTCCTGCGGGGCGGGGCCTGGGCATCAGCATCAGCAGAGGCCTGGGAAGCAGCCTGCCCGGGCTTGTGGGGGTGGTAGTGCCATTCGCAGGCAGAAGGCCTGGCCCCGGGAAGGAGGCGCTCCTGGACTCCCGTGACTCGCATGCCTTCGAGCTCTGATGCGGGGCCGGTGGCGCCGAGCCCACTGGGAGAGGCCGTGGCCATCTGAGTCACCTGTCTGCAGGGTTTCAGAGTTGACTGAGGCCACCCAAGCCGCTTGGGTGCGTGCTGTCTCGTGGGGCTTCTCCCAGCCCGGCACGCACCTTTGTTCTGCAGCGTGGAGAAGCTCAGGAGTGGTGACCTTCAAAGCCTGCGTTCCTCGTGGTGCTCAGGCCCCCGGAGTCCACAGGACCGCGGGATAGTCGCCATGCCTCAGGGGCCCGGCAGTGGCGCTTTGACAAAGCCGCAGGTGATTCTGGGCCTGAGAAGCGCTGATGCTCGTGCCTCAGGTGCTCACAGTGCCTCCTGTGATGTGTGTGCATCATTTAATTTCCCGGGGGACCCCAGGCAGAGGTGTTCTTCGTCCCATGAACAGGAGAGGCCACAAAGTTCAGGCCAGGATTCAGGCCACCCAGCTCCGTGTGGGACACCATCCAGTCTTCTGGACTCTGTCTGCGCTGCCTGAGCCCGAGGAATCTCATCTTCTCCTTCCCTCAGGGTCTCCCCTTCGGGGCCAGCTCCGAGACCGCCTTTCCAGAGGGCCTTCCTGGCTGCTCCGGGCTGCGGGCTGCGTGGGAATCTCCCTTCCTTGAGCCTGTGCCGCGCGGACCCCACCCGCCACATGGGGTCAGGCTTTGCGCCTCGTACTCTGGGTCTCCAGAGCACGCAAGCAGGGTCCTCACCCACTGACCGGCGGGAGGCCTTCGGTGGGCCTGGGCCCGGGGTTGAGAGCTGGGCCCTGGTGGTGGGCAGCTCCACTGTGGATTCAGAGAAGGCTGAGGAGCTGGAACCGGGAGAGCCCACGGCCTGTGTGGTCAAGGCCACGTCAGGGGCACCACGTGTATGGGCGACGTCATCTCCCTTGGTCAGCCCCTTCTCGGACACTAGTGCTGCCATTTCTGGTGTATTCTGGGAAGCCTGCACTCCAGCTTCCCCGAGGAGTGGGGCTGGGGCCTCACAGGAGCAGGAGAGAGCGAGGTGTCCTGCCCTGTGGGATCCATGACAGAGACCGTAACCCAGCAGGCAACCAGCCAGTATCCAGCTGAAGTGTCCAGGTCAAGGGGGCAAAAATAAGAGGTCGCCATCGCTTCCCAATGATGAATAGTTGTCATTAGCAGAGCGTCTTCCCGTCCCCGTCCCCTGCGGGTTAAATGGTTTAATTGGTGAGCAGGCGTAGAGGGGGATGGAGTGGCAGTCTCTCTCTGTGGGACGCCAGTCTTGCCAGACGTGCACTTGTCAGGCCATTGATCCCCTCGCTTCTTGGGGGCAGAGCTGGGTTTGCTTTAAGGCAGTTGGATCACCCTCTGGACCACCATCCTCCCGCATTCGGGAGGTGTTACCCCCCTGGGACCCGGTCACACACTCTCTGCTGAAGCGTCTTTGCCACTGACTTTGCTGAGGGCCAAGTCACGGTGCAGCACTGGGTGATGTGGCTGGGGGAAGGGGAGGCAGGGATATGTGTGCTTTTATAAAACACCATCCTTTCAAACAGAATTCATGGCGCTGTTTACGCACTAGAACGACCAGGCCACCTGTGAGTCCCCTCACTGGCTTGTTGTGTCCTGGCCAGTGAGGGCACAGACACTAGGGAACGGAAAGTGGGCCCGGCTGGCGCTCAGAGTAGCTGGCCTGAGGCCCCTGGGGATAGGCCCACTGGAATGGGGTGGCGGTCAGCAGGTTCATTTATAGGAGACTTTTCCTGCAGCGCCCAAAGCCATGACGTGGCATCCTGCCCGCGCCCATGCCCGCTCTGCACCTCGGTGAGCAAGAGCCCTGTGTGCCCACGGAGGCACATCAACCTCGGATGCACATCTGAGTTCCTGTCTGATGCGTGGGGGTCAGGGGAAAGTTCCTCCGTGACTAGACGGGCCTGATTCCGTCTCCTCAGAGGCTCGAGATCCGCTCTGTGCAGACACTTCGGACACGCGGCACAGCAGCCGGGCGGGTGTCCTTCCGCCTTTACAGAAGAAGACCCTTCACTCGGAGCTCTTGTCACTTGCAAGCAGTTATAAGTGGAAGGAACGTGGTCGGCTAGTCATTAATTGGGCATCCCAAGCAGAGTCCCCCATTGTGTGAGAGAAATTGGGGGCCAATGCATCTTTCTCTGGCCCCAGCCAGGCCAGGCTAGAATGCCTCCATTTCTGCTGACAGAGGCCACCTGGAGCCCATCCATTCGCCACGAGGCATCACAGCACTGGCCTCCTGCACGGTGGCCCCAGGGCCTGGGCCAGCTGCCCGAGAAGGAGGGGGATCCGTGACCTGCTCTGGCCCCCGGCCTCCCTCCCGAGTCCCACCGGCTGCACGGGGATGGGTTTGTGCTTCGTCCTTCCTCAGGCCTGCCTTGTGCCGGGACAGCCTCCTGCCAGGATACCTGTGCCGCCCTCGGGCAGTGGCAGGGCAAGGCAGCTCTGCTCGCAGGAACCAGGAGTCCGAGCTAAGGCCTTCCTCAGTCTCGATGGAAGAGACTCAGCACCTGGAGACCATGCTAGCCTCTAGGAACCGGACAGCTTGGGGGCTGGTGCGTCCCCAACACGCCCAGCTCTCCTGGGCAATGGTTGCCTTCACCACACTACCCTCCAGCTGTGGGCCCACCGCTGGGCCCGCTCCGAGCTCAGCCCCCTGGCAGTGCCTCGGAGCTGCAGCAGCACATGACTTCACCTGAAGGGAATCCTCCAGCTGCTCACACAGCTGCCCCGTCATGTTTCCGTGACCCAGTTTCCTGCTTCTTTGTCTGAGCCCCTGCTGACCCCGCCCATCCGCTCCGGCAGAAATTCACCAGAGTCCTCATGTCTGATGCGTGGGCATGAACTAGAGCCCGGCTCACAGGGAGCCCCCCCACCCCTTACGCCTTCTCTTTGGCCTTCGCACTCACACAGCGAGATCCTTAAACCAGCGACACTGCCGTGTAACGCTGCCTCCCTGGGACCACCAGCGAGGAGCACTGGGCATTTAAACCTTAGCACAGGAAAATTCTGGGGTAAGAAAAAAGCCAGATGCCACCATCCTCGCTGCTCAGACTGTTGGTCTTTCTGTGTGGGATCAAAACCAAATGTGCATTCTTTCAGGGGGTCGGGCAGCCACAGAAAAGCCCCAGCTCAGAGTCTCTGCCTCCAAACTTAAAGAGAGCCGCGCTGAGAGCCGGCATGTGGTGTGTCCTCCCCTCCGCCGGGAGGATGCCGGGCTGGGATTTTTGTTTAACTTGGAAAAAGAGCCCACAATGAAAACAACGTGTGGAAGGGTCTCCTTCCACATGTCACCAAAGGCAGCTCTTGTTCTCGCTCATCCTCTTGGTCCTGGGCTGTTGGCAGTGACTGCCCGCCGAGTCCACCGAGCGTCTCCCCCGGGGCCTGGCCCAGGGGCCCGGGCTAAGCAGCTGCCTCTGGAAGGTTCCTTCACGGGGGTTGGGGACAGGCCTTGCTGGTCTGAAAGGTTCTCAAGCCTCAGATGCTCCAGGGTCAGCCTTCACCCTCAGTTTACCGGGGGCGCAGTTGGTCCCAGAGACGGTTTTCGGGGCTGTCCTACAAGTGGCTTCAGTGGCAGACCCTGTGGCTGGCGGGCTGAGAGGACGTAGAGGGCCACTGGGTCAGTGCGTTGTATAGATAGGGCCACAAAGACAAAGCAGCGCCTGCACCAGAGCCCCTCTGCACCTGCTCAGGGCCCTTCCCGTGGCCTGCTCGGGGTCTCTCCTGTGGCTGCTCGAGGTCCCTCCCGCAGCCTGCTCCAGGTTCCTCCCATGGCTGCTCAGGGTCCCTCTGTGGCCTGCTCGGGGTCCCTCCCACAGTTTGCTCAGGGTCCCTCTGTGGCTGCTCGGGGTCCCTCCCACAGTCTGCTCAGGTCCCTCGGGACGCCTTGGTGTGTCCCTGGCTGAGACAGGTGTGGCCCTTTCCCAGAGGCGCAGTGACTGCTCACAAACAGCAGGACTGTCTGGTAGGAAGGAAATTGGAGCTCACCCAATCCTCATTGTGCAGATGGCTAATGTGAGACCCAGAAAAGGGGACATAATTTCTCCCAAGTCCCATGGTCGCTAGTGGCAGGGCCCACCTGGGATTCCTGGCCGAGGCGCATGCCAGCCCCACACCACCTGGCCTGCTCCCGTGGCCTTTCGATTTCCTGCCCAGAACCCTTCTCCCCTCACCCCACCCCTGCATCCAAAATAATCCGAGTCCTTCCCACAACCCGACCAGGCTTATGGGACCTTCTTCCCTGTCTCTCTCACCTCCACCCTCTGCTCCTGGCACCGACATCCTGGGTCTGCCCTTTGCACTTGCCAACCCCCCGCCTGGTGCACCTGTCCTGCGGGAGCCCTTACTCCCACCCACATCCCACCCCCTCTCTGCCCCGTGCCCAGCCCGTTTCCTCTGAGCTTCGCCATCCCTGACATTATGGTGTAAATATATTTGCTAGTTTGTTCACGGCTTGTGTCCTCGGGAGAGCTGCACGGCTCTGTGAAGGTGGCACCGCGGCTGCCGTCCCTGCACTGCTCCAGGGCCCTAGAGCATTGCCTGCTAAGAGCATGCCCAGATACCAGGCAGGTGAATGAGTGGATAAAGGAGTGAGCTAAGGAGGGAAGGGATGAAGGGATGAAGGGATGAGTGGTTACTGCTACCTGCTGCTGCCAGGCTCAGCCCCAGCTGTGAGTGGACTGGTCCCTCTGAAGGTGGGCAGGCACGCGTCCATCTGCCCTGGGGCCACCCCAGGGGCTCCGTGTGGATGTGAGTCCTCGGAGACCCTGCTGCTGAGGGCCTCCTGGGTGCTGGCTGCTGGCAGCATAGGGCTCCATGGGGGGAGCCGGGGGAGCCACGAGCTGCCTGGCCGTTGCTCTTCATGTGCTTCCTGGCGAGAAGAGGATCCATGGTGCCATAGCAAAGGCCCAGGAGGCCGCGGGCTTCACTGAGGTGAGTGCCTGTGGCACTTCCCCTGACCCACCCTGTGGGCACTAGGCCACACCCAAGCTGCCGACTGACCTCACACATCAATGCCTGGATGGGTGAACCGCTAACACGTGTTCCCGGGCTCCTTCTGAGGACGCCAAGTGGTAACAAGAGGGCGCAGGGCTGTGGCCAGAGCCCCTGCTGCCTGCTCATCCCATGGGCGTCAGCTGCTTGGAGGGCAGCAGAGGTGCCCAGGCCCTGCCCTGCCCCTCTGACTCGAGAAAGAGAAAGCCGCTTCCCATGTCACCTCCACAGCCGTCACCCCAGGGACCGGCCGAAAGGAGGGAGCAGCCTCGGCTGAGGCGGGACTCTGGGTGGCTGTCCCTCATGTCTCCTCCCAGAAGCCCAGGCTCCTCCTCCCACAACACACACACATGCACATGCACACAGGCACACGCACATACACACAGGCACATACACAGGCACACACGCACATACACACATGCACACGCACATACACACAGGCACACGCACATACACACAGGCACACACACATACACACAGGCACACACACACATACATAGGCACACACGCACAGGCACACACGCACAGGCACATACACACAGGTGCACACACATACACACAGGCACATGCACAGCCTGGTTTGGTGGAGCGGCAGGTCAGCCTGGGCGCCACTCCAGTTCACGTTTGCCTGGGAAACTAGCACATGCACGTCATCCCTGTGGCGGCTGGAGCTCTTTAGACCTGAAGAAGCTGCATTAATCCTGCACAGGGACACATCCCCGCTCACAGCTGCTTAGGCGGGGCCTGGTCAGGGTGGGCTGGGGGAATCTGATATTGCATTAAGGGACCCCCTTCAACCCTGTCGGTGGAACTCTGGGTTGAAAAGGACACACAGGTGCTGGGGGTGGAGAGCGGGACACCAGGAATTCTGGGGTGAGTGCAGCTTGAGGTTGCTGTGAAGACCTAGGAGTTGATATTCACAAAGTGCTTAGAACAGGCCCGATACTGTGTGCATTTGCTAAATACAGTGGGTGAGCAAGGCGGGGACAGGAGGCCCAGGCACTCCCCTTGCATCAGGGCTGCCTCTGAGTGTTCATTCGTGCTGGGCAGAGGGAAGAGCTATGACCAGCTGGCCAGGGCCCTGGACTCTCCTCCTGGCTCTGCCATTTTCCAGCCCCGTGACTGAGCTGAAATCACCCTTGGCCTCCATTTTCTCATCAGTGAAATGGGTGCAATAACACCCACCCTGGCTGCCCCGGGGGGCTTTTGGAAATGCAGGGAAACATTTGTTAACAGTGCTGTGGTTCGGTCTGCCTGGCCGCATTGAAGAAACCAGACAGGCCCTTTCCTGCGCCTCTGTGGAGGTGGCACCGCTTCCCTGCTGGGCTCCCCCAGGGTTCCCGAAGCCCAGTGTGTCCCCGTGTGGAAGCAGGAGGCGCTGGCCTCTGTTTTTAGAGGCCAGTTCCCCTGTGAGCCCAAGATTTCTGGAGTCTGGGAGATTGATTTAATCAGGGTGAGAAATTGGTTTTCTTTGTCCCAAGTCCCCATGGAAGATGCCAGTATTGTGGAATTATGAAGATAAAATTGAATATGTAAAAATTAAGTTTAAAATGTCAGGAGAAAAGTTTTCTCTTGTTAAGAGCTCAGAGCATTCAAACCAAGTGTCCCTCAGGGGATGAATGGATGACCAGAACGTGGCCTACCCTTCGGGCACAGGGTACAATGGATGAGCACTGAGGACATGATGCTTCGTGAAATACACCGGGCGCGGGAGGACAAGTACTGTTGAGGGACCTGTAGTGGCCACATTCATAGAGACAGAAACTAGGATGGTGGTCGCCTGGCCAGGGTGGGGAGATGGGGAGTTGTGTGAGGGGCCCAGGGACTCAGCTTGGGAAGATGAAAAGTCCCCTGATGGATGGTAGTGGTGGTTGCACAGCAGTGTGAATGTGCTTCACTGTGCTGTGCACTCAGGCATGATTGAAATGGTGAGTTTCCTGTTGTATGTATTTGACCACAGTAAAATCGGAGAGGGTAGTGTTTACAGAGCAGCCCCAGAGTCTGCACATGAGCAGCAGTGTCTGGGTGCCTTTATTAGGGCAGGCCCGGCGGGCTGCTGCCCCGCGTGCGTGGAAGACAAACGGCCGCGGCTCAAAGCCAGTCAGCAGGTCAGCCTCACCGCTGACTCCCACTGGCCAGGCCTTCCGCGTGAGTGAGTCCGCGGAGAAATCTCCACGTCTTAGCCCTTTCTCCAGTCTAACTACTTTTTAAAGAGGCTTGTTTTCCTGGCACCTATAATTACGTTTGCCTCCAGGGTACCCAGGAATTTTTTCTTAATAAGCAAAGAGCATCCTACAATTACCATGATGATTTGTTGAGGGCAGGCCAAGTGCAGACAGGGGCTGACTCACCTCTGGAAACTGATGCTCACGCGTTGGCATTTACAGCTCCGAGGCCCCGCCAGCACGCTTAGGGTCAGTAATTAATGGTAAGAGCTGGGGAATTAACATGCCCACATAGGTGTCTGCTGGCTGCAGCGGAGAGGGCCCTGGCTTCCCAGAGCTCCGGGTGACCGTTGCTGGCGTGGGTGCCGTCACCCAGGGCTGCTGGAGCCACACAGCCAAGGCCGGGATGGGCAGAAGCCTGTCGGCTCTGTCAGCCCTGATTTGCGGCCCAGCCTGTAATCTCCCCGAGTTCAAAGAGCGCTTCGCTGCTTGTCTTTGTCAAGAGCGCGGTTGGGGATCTTTTATGTGAGTGATGTAGGTGCTCCGGCTGACTTTGATTATTTATTCATCCCTCTTCGTGGGTGTGTGATAGCCGGGCACCTCTGAGCCCCCGTCCTGACTGCTTTAGCTCTGAAATTCATTGAGCTTTAAAGCCCTTTGAAAATGGCTTCTCCAGGGAGGGGCAAGGTTTTGAAGTCCTGTCTCTCTCCCCCTGTACAGTGCCGCAGCACCTTTTGCCACCGTTCCATGCTCCCTTACCGATTGACATGAGACACCAGGAGGGAAGGTACCATTACGAGCCTCACTCTGCCCACGGCGTGCACGGGTAAGTTCTGCCCTCGGCCCGCCGCCTCGGCGTGCAGCCTCCCCACACCAGGGAAGCCAGGCTGCCAGCCCCGGCCACCTCTCCTGCCTCCGTCTTTCTTTTCAGAGTTCCTGATCTGCATCGTCACCTTTGCCACCCACGGGTGCACTGAGCGGGACCCTGAGTGGCTGTGTGGGTGGGATGTGGACACCCAGCTCCCTCTGGTTCCCACCTCACCACTTCCAAGGCTGCCAACTCTCCTGGCGGGTCCATACGCACCTGGGGCTCTGTACCCCGGCAGTGGGAGCCCCTTCGGGCCAAAGGTCCCATAGAAGTATGCTGACCTTCCTTACATGTTGTCCAGGCATAATAATTCATCACACCCCTTTCGCTCTCTGAAGTGTCCCGACTTGGACACTGAGTTCCGGGGTCACCCTACTATAAGGACAAGCTCTGAGTCAGACTTCGGGGCCTCTTCCTGCTCCTGCTTTGAGACCGCAGGTAGGGAAACGCCAGTGCTGTCCCACCACACCCCTTGAGGCCTGTAGCCGATGTCACTTTTCTTGGTCTTTATTACCTGATGAGCCATGCCCATGCTACCCCCGTGTCTGCTTTCAGAAGAGAGGCCACGGTCTTCCCCTCCCCCCAACATACCTGCTGCTCCCACACCTGCCCGGAGGGGCCTACTGCACAGGACCAGCTGCCCTGTGGCCCCTCTTGACGCTGTTTGTGGTTCCAGCACTCACACCCCTGTCGCATGTTCCTGTGTCTCGGCTCCAGCTGCCCAGCCTGCCTAGAATGGCGCACGATTCCCACTTACCCGTCCACTGGCCCCGGCCTCCTCCTGGCGTCTCTGCAGATCCTCTAAGCCTCAGCCGAGGAGCACCTCCTCCTGGGGGCACTGGGATCCGCACACTGCGTGGGACCCTTCCCTGGATTCCACCGCACTACCGCGCCGTGGGTTCACACCTGCCCCCCAGCAGGCTCTGCCAGTGGCTGGCGCACAGTAGGTCCACCATCACTGTGTGCTGAGTGCACAGCCCTCCATGCATCCCACCCACTGCTCTCCCGGCTCCCGACCGAGTGGAGGCAGTGAACACTTGCTGAGCACTCACTACGTTCAAAGCACGCCCTCTGCCTGGTTGGGGGCAGGTGACTGAGAGGGGACACGACCTCAGGTGACTCCTGTTTCTGGGCACGCATTTCCTGTCCTCCCCACAGCAGATCAAACCTGGGATTTTTATTTTCTTTTTAAAAATGTATTTTACTTTGCAATAATTTCAGACATATAAAAACAGTTGCAAAAATAGTACAAAGATTTCCATAATACCCTTCACCACTTCCTCAGATGTGCTAGGAACCAACTTGTGGGTCTTGCCCAGATCTGGCCAGGTGCCTGCTCATGTCTTTTTCCCTGGTTCGGGACCCAGCTTTTGCATTTAGTTGTCTTATCTCTATCCTCACCTTTAATCTGGGACGGTCGCTCGGTCTCTCTTCGTGACCGTGGCATTTTTGAAGGGGGCAGCCCAGTTACTGCATGAAACGTCTCCTGGGCTTGTCTGATGTTGCCTCAGATTAAATTCAGACTTTATGTTTTGGGGAATAATGAGAAAAGCGATGCTGTGCCCTTCCTGCCGGGGGCACGCCGAGGGATACTTCTCACCCTGGATGAGTTGTGACCGCTTAGTTCAGGTGCGTTTCCCCAGTTTGAGGTTGGTTGCTCTGTAATGACGAAGCAGTCACGTTGCTAATGTGTGCATACCCTCCTCCTCATCACACTGGCACCCCGAACTGCAGCCTCCGTGACGGCCCTTGTCAGAAACAGGCGTTACCCGTCTTTGCCAAGTGCCGCCTTTCCGTGCCCGTGGCTCCTCCCACATTTATCTGCTAGAATGCTCCTGTGAGGAACAGCTAGCTGTGCCTTCTCCCCATTTCTCTTTTCCAAATAAATGCGTTGATATCTGTGATGGTCTGTGAGTGATAGTCTCTGGTTATCACTGTTTAGCGTGTTGTTCCCATTGTCCCAGATGTGGACATTGTCTCCCTGTCTTCCGACGCGTTTCAGCGCATGTGGCTGGCTCTCATGGGCGAGGCAGGACCTGCTGCTGCAGCCATGCGCCCACCACAGCCCGCCCACCTCGCAGGCCTCGGCTGCTGCCGGGGACTGAGGCCAGTTCCAGCAGCTTCGGGGAGATGCGTACATTTGGAGCAAGTGGCTCCCCCGGAAATTGCTCAGTTGGTGGCATCTGCGAACCTAAGCGTGTTAAGGGAGCTGAGTCCCTTCTAGGAAGGGGCTGGAGTTGCTGATTTTCTGCTCTTGAGACATGTTTGGCTGGTTCGGTGACACGGGTCCTGGGCACAGCAGGCCTGCGGGAAGTGCTTCCCTGCCGGGGTCCCAGGGCCGAGAAGGCGTGCTCAGTGCGGAGAGCTCCCGGAGGGGCGCTAGCAGGCCCCTCACTGCAGGGGAACATCCCGGCTCACATCTCCCCCGAGCTGATAGGAGAAGTCCCCCCGATGGCGAATGCGATTTCTCGGATTAACTCTGACCTATGACTGTTAAACACTTCCTGTTTCATCTCACTCCTCTCAACAGCCCTATGAGAGTGTATTTCGTGTCACCCCGCTTTACAGGTGCAGGAACTGAGGCAGCACAGAGAGGATAAGTAGCTGGCATGAGGTTCACCCACGTAGGGGTGGGGAGTTAGAAATCCCATTCCCGCCCCTGAGCCCAGCCCCTCGGCCGCACACTGGCCTCTCTCGGGAGCACATGTGTGACTCCAGGACCCCTGGGCAGGGTCCACCGAATCCAAAGAGCACAGACCACCCTTGGTGAGGGCACTGCCCCTAGGTCGGTGGTTCCCAGCCTGTTAGGAATGCAGGTGCCCAGGCCCGGACCTGCGGAGCCAGCTCCGGGCAAGGCCACGGTCTGCATGTGCCACGCCTGCTGCAGGCGCAGGTTTGAGTCACTGTGCAGGCAGGGCCTGGTCGCTGAATGGGGGCCCTTAGTGCTGTCCCTCCCTGTGCGAGTGGAGCTGTGGCAGGAGGTCGCCCTGCGTCTTCTCCAGGCTTTGCCCTCACCAGCTCTGGGCTGGACACGGGCCACATCCGCCCTCTGGGCCTGCCCCCTTCCTAGGCAGGGAGGCACAGCATGTGGGCAGAGCACCTGGAGAAGTAGGTGACAACGGCAGGTCGCAGAAGTCCGGCCGGGCCAGTGGCCTACACAAACGGTCTGTCCCTCACTGGCCCGGCGGTTCTTCACTTCCCTGGGTAGCTGCGGGCGCTGAGTCTCCTGCTGCTGCTGTGAGGAAGCGCCTCACTCAGTGGGCTAACCAGGACCGATCTGGTCTCGGAGCTCTGGAGGCCGGAGGACTGGAGGAGTCGGTGCTGGGAGAACCGTTTCCTCCTGGCGGCTCCAGGAGAGAATCCTTTCCTTGGCTCACAGGCCCTGCCTCTCTTCGCGTTGCCTTTCTCCCGGCTTCTGTCCTCGCGTGGCCGTCCTCCTCTGCGGTCGTGTCTCCCTCTGCCCCCCTCATCGGGGCACCTGTGATTGCGTTGAGGGCCGCGGGACAACCCAGAACAGTCCTGAGCTCAACTTCTGCGACGGCTCTTTCCCGCAGAAGCTCCCATTCCCAGGTCCCAGGGCTTAGGAGGGTGGTTCTCCAGCTCATTTGGGATCACCAGTCCCAGTGGTGAGCCCAGCATCACCAGGTACAGTACAGGGCGTGAGGAATTTGTGCCCTGGAGCCGGTCTGCTGTTCCCTCGCTTTCCGGTGGCCCTGTGAGGTGGGTTAAATCTGCAGCTCGCAGGTGCAGACACAGCCTCAGAGGTGTCCCCACCCCCAGGGCATGCCCTGCACAGCCGCTGGGCTTGCTTCTGCTCGAGGGTTGAGGAGCCAAGGAGGGCTGGTCCGTTCACACCCGGCCATGGCAGCAGCACTGTTCCCCGCATCCTGCTGGCCTGGTCACCAGTGGCTCCACCTTGTCCTCAGGACACTGGGTCCCGGCCAGGCCACAGGGGATGAGGCGACTGCTGCAAAGCCCGCCTCCTCACCCCCGCCCTCAGTGTCCCAGGTAAGAAACGGGCAGAGTTCGGGAGGAAAGGGGCCCCTGTGGCCCAGGCCCTGTGATTAGTGTGAGGGAGCCTGGGGGAGCCCAATCCAGAAGCCGCTGTTGTGGCCGCTCCTCCTCCCTGCCAGCAGCAAATGTGCCTAATTACACAACCGTTGCTCAGCAAATGAGGCGCGGTGTCGTCTCTTGTCAGCCCACCTCGAGGCTCCTGCCTGCGGCTCCGTGCACAGGCCTCTGCGCAGGCACCCGGGACCTGGTCCGCTCTGGCTCTCGTGGTCCAGTCGCTGCGTGACGGAGCGCCAGTGCCCAGGACTCCGGGCAGTGCTCCACCGCGGCCTCCTTGCCCTGCCCGGCCTGCAGGGGCACTGCTGTCACCAGCCCTGCCCGGCTCTATGGGCTTGTACCCTAGTGCTGACCAAGCTGAAGGAATGAGCCTCAGTTTTCTCATCTGTAAAAGGGCATAATGCATAGTAAGGGTACGTACGCCATCTACTGAGTTACTTTGGGAATTAAATGGGGTAATTTAAGTGAGAGTTTGGAAACATTCGTAGATGCTAATAATGGTTGTTATCACTGTTGCTCCTCCATTGGCCTATCAGAGAAGGAGGTTGTCTGCAGGCACGGGACCTGTGTGGCAGGGGCAGGCCGTGCCAGGCCCTTGGACGAACTACTGTCGGTGGCTGAGGCACAGGAAGGTGGGGAATTGGGCGGAGGAAGTCACCACTGGGGATGAAGAGAGGAGGGTCTCTACCCCAGGAAGGACTTTGTCCTTTCAGCAGCAGGAGGTACAGACCCGACAGGGCCTGCAGAGCTTGCTAATGCTCAGAGCCTTCCAGAAGGGGAACAGCCCCACCCCTGGACTCCTGGTGCAGCACCTCTTACCTGTAAGCCACAGGTGATGGGGAGACAAATGGCTGGAGGGAGTGTTCTTGCTGGTCAGGCAGAGTTCTCTTGTGACCCCCACCTGTCACCCTCACCCCCGGGACATGCTCCTGAGGCTCTGGGAGCCCTTTCTCGAGGTGAGAAGAAGGCCCGCGCTCCCCACTGCCTGGAGACTGCCCTTGGAAACTGGCTCGCCCGCGTGTTGTGGGGACCTAGGCTGAGTGATGGCGAACCTATAACCGGGTCTTGTACCACCTTGGCCAGGCTCCCCGTTCCTCAGTGTCCTGCAAGCGGGAGTGTAGGCTGCCCGGGGCTCGGTTCACTCGTGCGCTGGCCAGGAAGGTGGAAGCGCCTGTTCCTGGCTCTGGGGTGGGGGTTGACCTTCCACTCACTGTGTCGCTTGGGTCCTTCCCATCCCAGCCCTGCCCGGGGCTTCAGAGAAGACCCATTCTAGCCACTTCCAGCCAGAAGGTTAGAGACCATCTCGTGCAGCAGTTCTCAAACCTGGCTGAAGGTCTGACGGGTGTATCTTAAAGACCCACATTCCTGGGCCCCTGCCCTAGAGGTTCTAGTTCTTTCAGGCTGGGGCGGGGCCTGGGAATCTGCTTTTTCACAGGTGCCCGCAGGCCGGAGTTCACAGGTGCCCACAGGCTGCCTTGCTCATTCTGTACCCACAAAAGTGGCCCAATGACGTCTGTTGGCCTTGCAGAGTCAGAGCCCGCAGGGCGTGGCTCCAGTGATGAGGACTCTGAAGTGTTAACCTGGGGGTATTAAAAATTCCCTGTTCCTTTCATTACCTATGCCCAGATCCAATGCCCTCAAGTTGACCAAAATCGATTCAGATTCTCAACTTGCAGGAAGAGGTGAGCATATTGGGGTGCAGGTTGGGGAGCAGTGGATAGTGACGTCTCATCCATTGGAAGGACAGTCCCCTCCTCTCTCCTGCTACCAGCTCCATACCTGACCGAGATGTCCACGACCCCCAGCACCTGCCTCGATTCTGGACCCGACCACCACTAACCACTCCCCTGCAGATCAGGAGCTGTGGTTGCGGCAGCGGTCACGGCCCAAGGCCACCCTGCTCAGGGGAGGGGAGGGGGCACTTGTTGGGACAGATGGTTCTGGGGCTTACCTCTCAGTTCATGCAAAGTCAACATGCTGACTCCAGTCCTGTAAGGAAAGGGAGGAACGCCAGCTGGTGGGTGTGGGTACCCACCTCCCACCATCATCCGCACACTTTGTCACACGTGCAGATTACCCAGAGGCCCCTGAGAGCGCTGTGAGGATGCCTACTGCCGGCGCCTGCATATTAATGGGGTGCTTAGGCCTCCCTGTGTGCCCTTAAGAAAGTCGTTTCTTTGCTGTTGCTGGCTGAGCTCGTCAACCTCCAGGCCGGGGCCGTGGAAGATGGCTTTTCCAAGGTCAGTGTTCCGTGAAGACTGTCCGCCGTCGTGAGAGCAGCAAGCACGTTTGCGCAGCCTGTGACTCACTTGCATTGTCCTGGGCCCGACAGCTCTGTCCTCAGCCAGTCACCGAGGAAAGGCGGGGCGGGGGTGGGGGGGGGGGGCACCGAAAGATATGTGGGCATTTTCCTCTTGATTCTTGGCACAACACACCAGACTCATGGTTCACAGAGCACTGACGTTGTTTGTGGTTTTCAAAAACTTGTGGGAAGATGAGATTTCCGAAGGGCAAGTCCACCTGGCTCCTGGGCCAAGAGGTTGCGTGGGCCTGGGGTCACCCACCAGGGCCTTGTACCACCGTCGCCGCCGCCGCCGCCGCCTTCCCCTCCCCGCCTCCCCGCCTCCCCCTCTCCCCCGGGCTCCTTGCTCTCCTCTGTCTCCAGGGAGCACTCCCTAAAAACCCACTGTGGCCGACCACTTCTTCAGAGCAGCTGGACAGCAGGCACCCTGGGACCAGGCTGTTTGTAGGGCCAATGTGCCAGCCTCTGTGGCCATGTGAGGAGGGGCCTTGGCTCACAGCGATGTGATGGCCTCAGAGACCCTCCAGGCAGGGCCTTCCCTTCTCTGGGCAGTCACAGCCTCTGGGTCGTATCCCCTCCCCTCATCGACACCCTAGGACAGTGATGGCGAACCTATGACACGCGTGTCAGAGGTGACACGCGAACTCATTTTTTTGGTTGATTTTTCTTTGTTAAATGTCATTTAAATATATAAAATAAATATCAAAAATATAAGTCTTTGTTTTACTATGGTTGCAAATATCAAAAAATTTCTATATGTGACACGGCACCAGAGTTAAGTTAGGGTTTTTCAAAATGCTGACACGCCGAGCTCAAAAGGTTCGCCATCACTGCCCTAGGAGGAGGGCGCATTGCCACTCCGCTTGTCAAGTAGGGAAACCCAGCACAGTGAGGCTGGCTGCCTCCTCCGGCGACAGCCTCCTAGTAAGCAGCACAGCTGGGATGGGAACCTGGGAAATCTGACCTGGAGGCCCACCGCCACCCCGAGCTCCCAGAGCCTCGGCTCCCCCGCTCCGGGAAGGTGCGGCACAGACAGCTCATTCATAATGGAGGCCGGCCTGTAAAAGTTTCATGAGGAGCGTGTCTGATAGGCGGCCTGCTCTTTGATCTTGGATGAGTGCTGGCTTCTCACAGAAGAGACGCTGCCTGGCTCTGGGCTTTAGAGAGAGCCCGTGTGGCCAGCCCAGGGCAGGAGGGGCCCGGAGCAAAGCCCATCTTGATGTGCAGAAATGAGGCAGGCCTGGGAGGAGCTGCCCGGTGGAACGGTCCTGCAAGGTGGGAGGTGATCCGCTGGGCCCTCTCCTGTCCTGCTAGGGCCCCCTCGTCTCGGCCATTTCCCATCCCACCCCCCGTGGATGTGGGCAGAACAGGGTGGGGCAGAGTTCACAACCTGCCGTTTGTCCTGGGGCTGCTGTGTGACCTGCGTGAGTCTCTGTGTCCCCACCTCTAAGACGGGGACGCAGCCGCACCCACCTGGTGGGCGTGAGGCTTAGCCGAGTGTGCGAAGCTGCAGAACAGCTTCTGGCACAGAGCGCGCGCCGGACAGTCACGTACTTTCCTCAGTCTCGTGTGGACACCAACAGGACACACCCGTTTCACTCCAGGCACTCTGTTGGGTGCGGGCCGGGGGTACCATATCCAGTCCTCCCGACACCCTGGAATGTGGGCGATGTTCT
This sequence comes from Myotis lucifugus, assembly GCF_000147115.1. Classification (NCBI taxonomy): domain Eukaryota; kingdom Metazoa; phylum Chordata; class Mammalia; order Chiroptera; family Vespertilionidae; genus Myotis; species Myotis lucifugus. The sequence continues at coordinate 230,724 of NW_005871295.1, read as the reverse complement.
CCCCAAGTCCTAGAGGAGAAAACTGAGGTTCCCAGCATCGGAGGGCTTCCCACGACCACTCAGCTGGTCAGTGAGCTCGGACCGCACGCTGGCGCTCCTCCGTGCCATGGTCGTCGTCGGAGAGGACGGGGCATCGCAGAGCATGTGTTAGAGCAACAGTGTCTCACCCCTGCTGGGAAGCATGAAACACAACAGTAACTAGCCCCAAGGAATGAATCACTAATGGCAAATTGCAGGTGTTGGTGGGGTAGATTGCCCTGTGAGGGGAGGTCTCTCCCACTGCCGATGTCCAGGTTGTCCACTCGAGGGAGAAGCCGACAGCCGTGCCCAGAAAGCACTAGTTTATTCGCCTGAGTCGTTGTTGCCGGACTGATCTGTGTCCCAAGTGCTGGGCTCAGGGTCACTCCTGCTGTGTGCGGAATGCAGGAGCAGTGCCCTGCCTGGCCCTGCTGCTGCGCTCTGCAGGCCTTGTCACTGCGTGGATAACACAGTGCCATGAGGGAGAAATAGGTTGGGCACATCCTCTCCTTCCAGGAGCTGCGCTTCTGAAACGTGAATGTGACCTGTCCCGCCCAAGCAAAGTAGAAAGAGATTAGTTGTTGCTTAACTCCTGGGGCAGTTCCTGTGGCCATGCCCGCCCAGTGCCTATGTGTGCCAGCCTGTGCCAGGTGCTAGGTGGGGATACAGGCCCGAGGGAGCACGCCTTGCTGTCCATGAGGATCTCCTGGGCTAGGAGGGGAACGGGGGAGAAATTGGGCCGCTACAGTGTATGCGGGAGAGGGAACTAGGGAGCCAGGGCACCAGGGATGGACGGTTCCCCAGCAGAAAGGCCGGGAGGCCTGCTGCTCTCCATCCCCCACAGCCCGGGGCTGCACTGCCTTTGCGGGTTGTCCCTGCTGCATGCCCGTGTGAAAGAGGGCCTTTTCAAAGCGCACGCCAATGGCCTCAAAGGCCCGGTTTCGGCAGCACCCCGCCCTAGACTCTTAGGGACTGTCCAGGGAAGGAAATGCCGCACACCGCTCTGGCGGCCAGGCCCAGCTGAGGACTCTCAGTGCAGGAGTGTCCCATAGGGGCCTCCCTCCCACGGGCCTCTGCTCTATGCTTAAACCCAGCCCCCAGCCCCATGCCTCACTCCTACCCTCCTACCCAGGGCTCCCCTTCAGCACCCTGACATCTGCCCTGTGACACAGAAACTGACTTTCTGAAGGTTCGCTCAGCTTCTGCTCAGCAAGGGCTGTTCTTACAGACAAAAGCCCCTTCGTGGAGATTAGCCCAGGCCACAGGCACAGGGCACTGCAGGGGCGATCCAGACCGGCTCCCCCAGAGCCTTTCCCCGGGCCGGCTGCGCCTGCCTGTCCCCCGCCCAGCTTCGCACCAGTCCTCACTCCACGAGGGGAAAAGACTCCCGGGTACTTCCTCTTGTTTTTATGCTTTTGGTTTTTATGTTTGAAGAGCTGATAACCTTCCACTCTTCCTGCTCCAAGGGGTGGGGGGTGATAAAGGGTGGGCGATTGAATTAACCCCTGTTGCCCGTGTGGCGAGATCTTAACCAAGTCCATCTGTATGACCTCCTTTGTAGGCGCAATTTTATAACCTAATTTCCCTACGAAAACATCAGTGTTTACTTAGTAAGAAATCTGCTCTTTGTCAGCTGGAAACAGTGATTTCTTTATTGCGGCTCTCCGCAGGGCCTGACAGCCGAAAGCTGGCACTCAGCTCGGGCTGGCGAGTGTGCGGGCTGTGATGGGAACAGGGTGAGCCGAGGGTCGATGGTCCGTGCGTGCACAGATGTGTGTCCGTCACAGAGCAGGCCGGATGGGCGGCTGGGACTGCCCAGAAGGGAGCCTGGGCGGCAGACAGCTGGAGCGGCCAAGATGAGCCCCCGGGTGACGAGGGAGGCAACCGCTGAACCCTCCCTCTCATGCTCTCCAGCCGCCCACACACGTTCACATCAGGCCTGCGGCCACTCCACTCCCACCCGGAACCCCATCCACTCAGCCAACTGCTCGCCCAAAGCCAGCTTCCACCCAGCTGTGCTTTTGTAAAAATTTGGTCTTATTAAATGTCAAAGACATACAAAAGAATAGCAAAAGCATGGTGGAAATATAAGGACATACACCCTCGTGCCCTGCCAGCCCAGGCCGAGGGGTAGGGCAGCACCTCGCAGGTCCGTGCGCCCCTCCGCTGTCCGGCCCAGCCTCTTCGGTACCACCTCCGGAGTTTGGAGCTTGTCGTCCCCTGACTGCTGTAGCGCCTGCCTGGAGGCGATGCCCAGCAGCGCGTTGTTCAGTGTTGCCTGGTGGGCTGTGCGGAAAGGGGATCGCTGCAGGTGTGTTCCTGCTTTCACGCTGCGCAGCTCCTGCAGACTCGCCCGCTAATGCTGGGGATCCCACTTCATCAGACTCGCTGCTCAGTGTTGGCAGGCAGCTGGGAAGCGCCTGTGCCTTCGCTCTTTTGAGCATATTGCCGGGTGCTGCTCCACCCTCCGGGCCCCACCAGCGTCTGGGAACGAGACTGTGAGTCAGCGGGTTGACGTTTTAACCCTCCCAGATGTGCCAGGCCTCTGTTGGTGGCTTTGCTGACCTCACCCCTCCAGCAGGTTGGAGGGCTCAGCTCCCTCCACCTCCTTGTTACCAGGATGATGTTATCAACATTTACATTTTGGCCAAAGTGGCATCTCCCTGTGATTCTAATTTTCTGCTTCCCTTATTACTAAAGAAGCTGAGCATCCTTTATTTATTGGCCGATAACGTTTCCTTCTTATGAAATGCCTGTCAGCAATTTTAGCCATTTGTCTATGGAATTGTCATTTTCCTATCGATTTGAATAAGCATTTTATGTTGTAAGACTATGCATTCCATGATTAGTTATATGCGCTATAAATAACCTCTCGCAGTTTGGGCCTGGTCTCTTTACTCTCTGGGTGCAGAGAAGTTCCCGTTGTAACGTAGCTCATGCTATCGACATTTGCTTTAGGATTTTCTCCACATATTCACCTCCTGCCCAGCTGTCTGGTCAGAGCTTCAGCCCTGGGCTCTGTGAGCTATTCCCCAACATGACCTGCCCTTTGCTCAGCTATTCTGTCTCAGAACACCAGGCCTGCACTACTCAGGCCTTCTTTCTGTTCTTCTCTAAGAGTCTGGGCCCAGCTCAGATGCCGCCTCCTGCAGGAAGCCTTCTCAGATTGCCCCAGCAAAGTGGGTGAATGCTTCCCTCCACCCTTTGCTGTGTCAGCACCCTTTGTTCTGTTTGCAGGCTGCAGTCGGTGTCCACGCTCTCTTCATAACCCCACAGGCCCCAGCATGCTGATTTTTGTCAAGGCAACCCTGCGGACTATAGGCTTGGGGGGCTGTAATTCCCTGAGCTCATGGCTGGACCTGGGGCACCCTGCTCAGCAGTAGCATCGCCACACCCTGGTAGCTTGTCCTCCCCACAGCCTCACGGACACTCATACGCTCTGCTGAGATCTGTACATGTGTAGCTTCAGGGTGGACCCTGGGAATGTCAGGTGTCCACTCCTGGTGCTGCACTTGTCAGGTTTGTGACCACCTGCCCAACTTCCTGAGTGTGGAGCCTGGCTGAGTCTCCCTCGGACCCCCAGCCTGCCCCAGTGCCGTCAGCGGCTTGTGCTGAGTGAGCACTGGCTGGTGGAGGGAGCAACGGGTGAACATATGCACGAGCAGTGAATGGCAGGCGGGGCCTAGTGCTCTACAGAGTGCCTGCCTGCTGGTTTACAGAGCCTCCTCCGCACGGATGGGCGGCCAGTCCCGGAGCAACGTGCAGACTGACGCAACAAGCGACCTGGGCTCCGGTTTGGGCGGGAGCAGCTCTCCATGCTTTCCTTAAGAATTCACTAGCATCTTGCAATGGTAGACCCCTGAGGATGTTTTTAAAAGGACTTGATTTCTGGAACTTTTAAAATTAATCTCTGGACAACGTGGAAGCGGCTCGCCAACATACAGTTTCACACATCAAACAAAACCCCCAAAACCAAACCCCTGGAAGAGGAGCTAGAACTGCGCCCAGGGGAGCCCGGCGGAGCTGTCTTCTGTCTGCTGGGGGCCCACGGCAGCAGGTGCTGCCCGTGCTGCGGGGATGCCCGGGTGACAGCAGGCACACCTGCCCACCCCCGGCCCTGGCACTAAGGAGCCCTAGCCTGGGGGTGAGCGAGCTTGGCGTGGCAAGGCCACCTTCAGGGACTGTTCTCCTCCCAGCGGCCATGGGCCTACGGCCACCTGCCGGTGTTTCTGAGATGGGGGTGCCTGGCCCCGAGCAGGTTGGCAGCAGCGTAAGGGTCACGCCTGCCCACTCCGCCTGCTGACCCCTCCCATGGCCCTGCCATCCTGGTGGGTGGCAGCATCTCAGCCCAAAGGCGGGACCGGTGCGTGCAAGCAAGCCGTCCTGGGGGCAGGAGGGTTGGCATGTCGGGGCTGTTTGCCGGGCGCATTCAACTGTGGGGAGTCAGTGACCGTGTAATCCCGGCGGCGGGCGGGAAGGCACGTCCCAGGCCCTGTGTGCGGGGGTTGGGGGGTGGGCGGGTGGCGCACAGAGCCTGGAGGCCCTTCCGCAGGAGGGCAGTTTGCCTGCCTTGCCAGCCTGCGCTGATGGAGCACCCATGAGAGCTAGGCTACCCCAAGAAATAGCACCCGGCCCTGCTCTCGGGGAGCTGAGGTGTGGGGAGAAAGGTGACCGTGATAATGAGGGTGAGTCCCGCCTCCGAGGGCCTGCGCCACACCAGACCCTGCGCTCACCCCCGCAGTAGCTCCTACTGGTCACCACGAACTCGGCTTAACAGCAGGTCAGTACCCTCTCACGGCTCTGTTGGTTAGGGACCTAAGATCCGAGTCACTGGGCCAAAGCGGACACAGAGGGCCCACTCCTGCCTGCTTCGGCCCTGCTAAACTGTATGGGAGGCCTTTGCACAAAGCCACCAGGAGGGGCGTCGCCCGGGTACCAGGGTCCTGCCTCCAGCTCCCACCCCTGGGGCGCAGAGCCTGCCCCAGCCCAGCGGCTCCTGCTGAATCTGGGTGAGTCAGCACCCCTCAGCCTTGCATTGTCTGCCTCTCCAAACAGGCACATGGGTGGGGCCCAGGGCCCGACCCCTGAGCTTCCGTCCCCGCCTCTCGATGTATTGAGGAGCACGTTGGTTCCTGCCCTGGGCCTTGGTTCTGGCTGTGCTATGGTCAGACACCCTCCTTCCTCCACCCACCAAGCAGTCTTACTCTGACTCTTACTCTCAGCCCTGAGGAGGCCACGCGTCCTCTAGCAGCGCGTCCCGGTCCCCATCGGCCCAGCTCCAGGGACCTGGGACGCCTGTCTCCCTGGGTCTAGGGATGCTCCCTTGGCCCAGCCAGGTGGCCCTGAGAGTACAGGTGGCCGGGGAGGCTCCTCATCACCTCGCCTCTCCTTTCATCTCCTGGCAAAAATCTCAAGCCAGCACATGGGGAAGGGGCCTGGGACGTGATGTGGGAAGATGTGGGCCGGGCCCACTCCTCCACCCTCTGCACTTCCGTTTACTCACCTTGAACCTAAGGAAGGGGGTGGTGAGACTGGCTGAGCGCCTACCGAGCGCCCAGGGCCACAGGGCACTTTCCGCGCTGAGTTCAGCCCATCTCACTGCGACCCTCAGGCAGGCCCACTGCCCATCCTGCTGCAGGCACAGGCAGAGGCTCGCAGCTGGCCCCACCCAGGTCCACACTCAGTGGCAGAATCCAGAGAGACCAGGCTTTTCCCACGGTTGTGGGGGCTCACCTAAGCCTGCACCACCCTGGGGTCAGCATGGGAACCGGCTGAGGTGGCCTCTCATGGCTCTGCTGGTTAGGGGCCTCAGATCCGCGTCGCTGGGCCAAGGTGATGCCAAGGGGAGCTCCTCCAGGCAGACGCTGAGGCAGAAGCTTGGCTCCCAGTGGACGTTGGAGACGTCACAGCACCGAGCCCGACTTCACAGCCAGGAAGGCCAGTGTCCATCCCAGCTCTGCCACTGGGTCGAGTCTGCTTACTGTCCTGAGCCTCAGTTCCCCTCTGTGAAATGGAGACAAGAAGCCTGCTTGCAGTTGGGGGTGCTGCATGCCCTCATTGTGCAGTGAATGTTCGCAGCTTCCCTGCAGCCGCTTCCCCGAGGCAGCTTCCCCAGGGCAGCGTCCAGTTCAGCTAGAACAGCCGCCGGCCAGCGAGGCCTCCACTTGCATTGTCCATTTTTCCTCCTCCTTGCGAGGCGGGGCCCTGCTGCAGTGCTGCCGCCCGTCACCAGCGCGTGCGCACAGAGCCGGGAGGTGGTGACTGTGTTTCTTACCCAGAGCCCATGTGCCTCATGGTCACACAGGGACGCCCGCATGGCTCCCTCAGCAGCTGTGGGCATGACATCCTGCAGGTGGCAGAGCGGACAGGCTGAGGAACTGTCTGCCTTTTAGGATCGCTCTGGGGAGGGGAGGTGTATTGGCCAAGGTTGCCTTGAAAGGCCTTGGCGGTTGCCTAAGACAGAAAAAGTCAGCTTAAACTGCTTTAAACAAACAAAGTATTGGCTCAGATTCCGAAAAGGCCAAGGTACTAGCTTCTGGTGAAGCTGGAGCCATACCCAGGGTTCAGTTCAACACGCTGGTCCTCCATCTCTCCACACCGATGTCCCTGTGTCATCCTCAGTCTTGGCCTCTCCCCTCACGGTCCCTAGCAGCTCCACACCGACATCCTGCTCGCTTAACCCTGTGGACAGAGAGCACTGCCTTCTCGAAGGGCTCAGCGCAAGCTGCTGTCCCAGGTGCCTGGGGACAGGGATGGTCTCAGTCGCATGCCACCCACCCCCTCCCCCAGCAGAAGCGGGGACGTGGGTCCAATACAGATCCAGCCCAAAGCGCCCTGTGGGCTGTGCTCCACCCCCAGGCATAAGCTTCACACACACACATCCTCATATTCCATCCTGTTTTTGGACATGCTGCTTCCTCATAAACTCCTACTCATCCTGCAGAACCCAGCCCAAATTTCACCTTCCCTGAGAAGCCTTTCCTCATACTTACAGACACTTAGGGAGTTTGTTCCTCTGCTGGAGCCTTTGTCAAACTTCTCACTGCGTACCTGATTGGCAGGTCTGCCTCTTCCACGTGGGCTCTGAGAGTGGAGACAGAAGTCCCAGCTGCTCTCTGTGGGGAAATAGGCCCCACCTGCCACCTTCGAGCCCACCTTCTGCAGCTAGACTGGGCTCCAACCCCCCAGGGAGGCACCACCCAATCCAGCCTCCTCCTTGGGAGAGGCTCACCTGGCCGTGGAGTGGGCTCACCTGGCCGTGGAGTGGGGTCAGCTCACAGACACCCAGGCTGCCCTGGGCCCAAACATGGCGCGTTAACTCCCCGTGTAACCACGGCTTGTCTCAGGGCCTCAGCTGTGGTCAGTGGGCTCCACAGGGCAGGCCCCCTAGGACCACAGGCTGCTGTGACACAACCCCGACCAGCGTCCTGTGGGCCCCGCCCCGAGTGTCTGGGGAAGGAGCAAAGGGTCTGAGAATGGGGAGCACCTCAACTCTTCCCCTCAGCCTTCCAGAACGTTTACCCTCCCACCCCAGGTCTGTCCCAAGGGCCCCCCATAGGCATCCTCCCTGCCCCTCGGTGACAGTCTCTGAGTCTAGTCCTCACATCTGTCCTGTGGTGGGAATGTTAGGTTCCCTTTCCCCCTGGACACACGGCAGCCCCTGCCCTAAGCCCTCTCCTGAGCCCCTCACACTTAGCGCAGTTCCTCGCGTGGACTGGCCCCTGGAGGCGGCCTGTGAAAGGAACAGCTTGAGGCTGCGACTTACGACTTATCCGAAAGGCTTCCTTCTACCACGCTCAGAGCTCGGCACACAGACCTGCAGCCCTCACTGGTTTCAAGAATGCCTCTGCGGGATGCCAGCCCCCTGCCAGGTGCAGCATTTAGAGGTACCCGGGATAGGCCCTGCTCCCAGGCAGGACTGGAAGGTGGACCCACCCACCAGGACCGGAGCAGTACATGGGAGGGGAGGGTGGGGAGGAGGAAGCAGGGAGAAGGAAGCAGAGCCAATGCCCAGGAAGGTGCTTCAGAGAGGGCGGATCCCACTGAGGACGACCCCTGACCTGGGCTTACAGGGAGGACACAGAATTAGCCCAGCGAGGTGCAGGGCGCAGGGAGGCATCTGAGGCCAAGACGTGCGGCAGCGTGGAATTAGCCTGGGAGTTCCTTGGATCTGCACGTCATTGCAATCGCATCCGGGAAAGCTAGAAAATAAGGTTGCAGAATGCTTACGTCCAAGCCAGGGAGCAGCCTCGAGTAGCGTGTTGGCCCAGCTGTTCAGCCACCTGCAGGGCAGCTGTTTGCTCCCGGTTGGCACTGTGCTGTGAGCGCAGTTGCGTGCACTATTGAACATGCTCTGTGATCTCGGCTCTGCTCCAGCCAGCAGATGTTCTTCCCTCTGAAGCAACCAGTTCTAACAGTGCCAGCTTTTTGCATCCATCAACCCCATGTGAAGACTGAGGGCCCCCTGGGCACTTGTGGGCTTTTCCCTCAAAGTGCGGTGCTGCTGCTGTAACAGCAGGCTGACAGCTGCGTCACCATTTTGGGAACTTTCATCCTCCTGGCCACCCTATGAAATAGATACTGTTTTATCTCCATTTTACAGATGAGGAAACTGAGGCTAGGGGAGGTTAAAGTAATTGCTCAGTTTGAGCTGTTAAAGGCTGAGATTCTAATCCAGGTTTGTGTGATTCTAACACATTCTTTTCTTTGCATTCTGCCAAGTCATAGAGAGACCCTATTTTCTGAAAACATTTGAAAACTGAATTTTGGTGAATTTCATTCCCAAGCGACTTGGTGTGTTTTCTTTAATGGGTGTGTTGGGAGGAGGTGACTGCTCAACGCCCCCGCAGCTCACATGCTGACAGCTGCCTACAGGCCCTGGCGAGCAGGTCTTGTGTGAAGTCCTGTCCTCACGCTGAGCAGAGCTGGCACCTCCTCGAGGGCCAGCCACGGGACATAGAAATGGGTGGTGGCCATGCCAGCCAGGACCAGAGGAACCAAGGCAGGCCACAGTCGACAGGACATCTGAGAAGGGAGGCTTCGTAGCTTGGAAGGAATTCGTCTAAGGCAGCGGTTCTCAACCTGTGGGTCTCAACCCCTTTGGGGGTCGAACGACCCTTTCACAGGGGTCGCCTAAGACCATCGGAAAACACATATATAATTACATATTGTTTTTGTGATTAATCACTATGCTTTAATTATGTTCAATTTGTAACAATGAAAATACGTCCTGCATATCAGATATTTACATTATGATTCACAACAGTAGCAAAATTACAGTTATGAGGTAGCAACGAAAATAATTTTATGGTTGGGGGTCACCACAACATGAGGAACTGTATTAAAGGATCGCGGCATCAGGAAGGTTGAGAACCACTGGTCTAAGGGAAGCTGGAATGATATTCCAAACTTAATTACAGCTTCATTTCAAAGCTCTTCTTGGATCTCAACCTTTTCCTTCACAGCGGATCCCGGCCGAGCGCTTCACACCAGGGAATGCCTGCCTGCCCACCTGAAGCCGAGCTTCTCCTTTGGGGCATCTCCGATTCCTCCTTTTCTCATTTCTGTTAGGAATACGAGCGCTTTGCATCTCCTCCAGCATTAGTATCTCTATGTTCCTCTTTCTCTCTGCAGGCCTCCTGCCCTGAGTGGCAGCCCCGTCATCTCCGACATCTCATTGATCCGGCTTTCCCCCCACCCCGCCGGCCCTGGGGAGTCCCCCTTCAACGCCCCCCACCCGTACGTGAGCCCCCACATGGAGCATTACCTCCGCGCCATGCACAGCAGCCCCACGCTCCCCACGATCTCTGCAGCCAGGGGCCTCAGCCCCGCTGACGGTGAGTAACAGCCGTGTGGTGTCAGGTGGGTACTGGACTTACGGGGTCA
>NW_005871295.1:215272-220721 GCF_000147115.1 Myotis lucifugus | reverse complement strand
GGGGACCAGGGAAGCAACGATGGGCTTTTATGGACAGAAGAAGCAACAGGAGAGTCTTAGATGAGCTACTAAAGCTCCTTGAAAGGATCATAGCAAAACGGGGATTTGTGGTCAGAATTTAGGCGATTAGACCCGGGAGCAGGTGCCTCTGTTCATTGCTACCGAGGGTTGTAGGTGCTGTGGGGAACCTAGAGGTAAATGGGATGCAGACCCCAAGAGGCAAGAAAGGGCGAGGGACACTTTCACAGGCGCTCCACGCTTAGGTCGTGGTCGTAGTTAGCTGAGCTCCAGGCCCAAGTGTCCCAGTGAGAGAACTCAGCCTCCCCGGGTCCAGGAAGATGCCCTCCGGCACCGCTTCCCCACCCCCCACCCCCGCCGTTCACCGAAGAGAAACCGCACCAGGCAAAGGGTTGCAGCCACGGGCCCTGACACTGCTGCTCGGGGTCAGAACCCAGCCCTGCGCTCAGCGTGGTCCCGGCTGGCCTTGACCGAGCTGAGGTGTCTGAAGGGGGTCTGTGCTGTGCCTGCCTCCCCTCGTGGACAGCGGGCGGTGCCCCGCCTCTCCTGATGGCCCGTGCCAGGCGGCTGGAGCACAACGGTGCAGGCCCTGATGTTCACATGTGGTGTCGCCGGCTGTGTGGTGCCCCCAGGGGAAAGGCCAGGTCTCATCCTGAACCGGAGAGCAGGCCTGGCTGGGGAGAGGGCCTCTGTGGATGTGGTACCCTCGGGAACTTTGGGATGAGATCATCCGGGCTGGTCCACTCAGGCCTAAACCCAAGGACAGGTGTCCTTACAAGACACACAGGTGAGAAGACACAGAGATGGGAGTGATGTTGCACAGGCCAAGGAAGCCAGAAGCTGGAGCAGCCAGGGGCGATTCTGCCCTACAGCCCCGGAGTGGGGGGCGCTGCGGCACCTGGTTGTGGGCTTCTGGCCTCCAGGCCGCGAGGGAGTAAAACTGGTGTTAGCAGTACTTACACCAAGGCTCGCTCACTTGTCTCAGCATCTGGGAGCGAGTGCACACTCACTGTGGGGGAGGGGCTAGGGGAGCGTGGGGTGTCTAAGGAGGGCCAGGAGCCGAGCATGCTCCGGGGACCTATGGGCCAGGGACCGCCATGTGGCCCGTGAAGAGCCAGTTGCGGGACGGGCTGCCCTCAAGGGAGACTCGAGTTGACCGAGCACTGACTTCAGGCCGGATTTTGATGTAAACGCTGAGGTGGCTCCTACCACCCCCGCTTACCGATCCCACACCCATGAGAGCCCGATGGGTCAGCAGAGAGGCTGTGGCTACTTTGCATGACCCTGCCCCCTCCGGTGGACCAGACCCCCTGAGGCCTCACTGACCCTGGCCCAGCCCCCAGGGAGACTGAGGAGCCTGTCCGGCCACCGGGCAGCATCAGCCCGGCGCCTGCTGGCACGAGGCAGCATCTGCCAGGCCGCGTGTGCCCGAGGGTGAATGGGCACCTGGGGAAGACTTCAGGGAGGAGGGGGCAGGCGACGAGGGGACAAGGCCGTTTCCTTCATGGACGACAGGCAGAGGCCTTGAAGCACCGGGGCTGGAGGCCAGGTTCTCTCTAGAGGACACAGAGCAGATAGGGAAGAGGAGGAGGAGGGGGAGGAGGAGGAGGAGGAGAAGGAGGAGGAGGAGGAGGAGGAGATGGGGGGCAAGCGGGAGGAGGAAGCCTCTTCTGCTGCCAGCTTCTCTCTCCAGCCACAGGAGGTCTCCCCTGGTATTTGCAGGACTGATGGCAGGGGCATGGGCACAGTGGTTGGGAACTTGAGCTCTAGATCCAGCCGCCTGCTGTGTGACCTTGGGCAGGACCCCTGGCCCTCTAAGAGCTAAGGGATATAAAGGCGACCCTGCTTGCGGTGTGGCGACAGTGAAATCAGAGAGTGACCGACTCCCTCTCGCTGCACCCGCACAGACCCGCGGGCACTCCGCACAGCCTTGTGCTGCTATCATTAGTAAGCCCTGGAGTGGTGGGCATTATTGCCCCAGTTCTGCAGACCTGGTACAAGCTAGGATTCGCCCTGGGTATGTGTGGTTTCCAAGCCCCCCATCCTTTCCCTGGCACCACAGCCCTGAGGGCCCGGCCCCCTGAGAACTGACGTGTGCCCGTCCTGTCTCTGCTAAGGCCCGGGCAGGGCTGCACGAGGGCTGGAGGCAGACAGCCCGCTCTGCAGCCGCTGGACAGGGAGCTGGTGGCCTGTGGCAGGCGAGGGGCTCTATCTAGCCAGGCCCGGCAGCTCTCGGCTGTGCTCTCACCTGGAATGCGCAGTGGCACTGCCAGGCAGCCCACCGTCTGCTGCCCTGGCACCTTCGTTTGTATCTTTCCTCTGAAGCCTCGGCTGCTGCACGGGCCCTGTGGACCTGAGCTGTGGGCTACTGCGGGGCTTGGAGGGGAAGGGGAGGGTGGGGTTATGGCTTTGGTGAAGTGGAGGAATGCAGAGCTGAGGCCGGGCTGGCCTCCCCGCCCTATTGGCAGCAACATGCCCACCCGCTTGGCCTGCTCGCTGCGGACATGGGGCCGGGGGAGGGGCACACAGGCCCTCAGAGGACAAGGGATGGACGTCAGGACACTGAGGGGAACTCCTCAGGCCGGGCGGTAGGTCTCTTTTTTCTTCCTTTGCCAGATCCTGACGGCTTCTTTCTTTCTCCCTCCTCTCTGCCCACAGTGGTCCATGAGCACCTCAAGGAGAGGGGGCTGTTTGGCCTCCCCCCGGCAGGCACCAACCCCTCCGACTATTACCACCAGGTGGCCCTCATGGCGGGCCACCCCACATCCTACGGGGACCTGCTCCTGCAGACGGGGGGCGCCACTGGCACCCCCCATCTCCACGACTACCTCAATCCAGTGGACGGTGAGTGCTGGGCCAGGTGGTGGCAGGGGCAGGATGGGATGGGGCTGACGGTGCCCCCAGGGGCTGAGGCGGGTGCTTGCTGCTCCTTTGAGGGTAAGGAGCCCTAAGGATGGTTCTGGATTTACCCCAACCCCTGCCAGGACTGTGTCCACAGGGGCCAGGCCTGAGCCACTCACACAAATACTCAGTGAGTGTCTCGGGGATCGCAGACACTGCGGGGGATGAAATACACACCTCTGCCTTCGGGGACAGGCGGGCAAAGCTGGAAGGGGCGGCCGCGTGCAGTGCGGGCGCAACTTTAAATGAGGAAACCGAGAAACCTTCACGGGGGAGGTGATATTTGAACAAGAATTGAAAAAAGTGAGCCGTGCGTACATATGTGGGCAGAGTGACCCAGCGGGTGAACAGCAGGTGCGGGGCCTGAGGCAGCCAGCCTGCGGAGCTCACGAGGCGGCCGGGAGGCCCGTGCACCTGGCACCCCGTGAGCCGGGCAGCAGGGGGCTGCCACGTTCTGGGGCTGCTTCTGCAGGCTGCTCGGGGCTTGATACGACGTTGGCTTTCGTGGGGAGTGGGATGGGGCCCTCAGAGAGGGTTGGACAGAGGAGTAACGAGGTCCGACATATTTTAAAAGGAACCTCACTCTGACTGCTGCTCTGAGGATAGACGTAGGAGCTGCGGGGAAGCAGCAGTGGGTTAGTAGAGGGAAAGGCGGTCATGTATCGGATAGATTTAAGGTGGAGCTGGAAGTTCATTGCCAGGTCAGATGTGGAGTTAGGGAGGGAAAAGGGACAGCCCCAGGGACTTGGCCCACGCAGTTCCATCTGTGGGCTGGGGCAGAGCCATGCCCTCACTCCTGAGGCCTGGCTGCGTCACACCCCCTCCAGGAGGCCTGCAGACGTGCTCCCCACCCCCGCTGGCTTTCCTCTCTCTGCCCGCTCAGTGCGCACTCGCAGGAGCCATCGGGCGGTTTCTGAGCCCCTGAGCCTTCTTGTCCAAAGAGTGTGCGGGCCGAGCACTGCAGCCTCCCCTCATTTATTGTCCGTGTTACTCTCGATGCTCCCTGAGGGACGTGATAGGAAGTTACTCCCTGGGTCTGCCCCCCACCCCACCCCGCACCCCCTCCCCATGCTTCCCCCAGGGCGGTATTTATCCAGCACTAGGCAAACGGTGTAGAGAGTGAAGCCCAGCCTGCTGGCCCAGTGTGTGCTCGCCACGTGCTCCCTTCTCTCCTCCCGCCATCCCTGCGGGGGCTCCCATGGGAACCAGAGGGTGACAGCAGGTGGTGAGGTTGTGCACCCGTGACCTGACGAAGCTAGAAACCAGACAACCACATACAGTGCATAAAACTGGACAGTGTGTCCCAACAGCCATGTCCTACTGACAGGTGACCCCAAACCAGTCCGACCTCCCAGGGCCTCAGTGTGGACGGACTGGGCCAGCTGGACGGTGGGCAGGCACAGAGAAACTGGCCGCAGGGTCAGGTGGAGCAGGTGTCCCCCAGGGCAGGAGAGGCACGAGCACCTGCTGTGAGGAGAATTGCCTCTGACTTGGGCCCTCCCGTGACACCCCAGCCACCTCCTGAGGCTGGAAGTATACCCCTACTTAAAATGAGCCAACGGGTTCCCAGCCCAGGTGACATGCCCAGGTGGCGAGTCAGGGTTCCAAGCCCCGATATGTTTGTCACTGGCATCTTTGGCTTTTCCTGGGCCCACCACCTCCAGTCAGCCCGGCACATCTGACCAGCCGGTGAGCCATGGCCTCAGGGAGAGCCCCCTGGACCAGCTGTGCTCCAGCTCAGCCCAAAGCAGCTGGGCCACACCAGGGCGCTTGTCAGGGTGGCGGTGAGCAGTGAGCTGAGGTGGGACCAGGAAGGTCTGGGCAGTGACACCAGCCCTGCGTGCTATGTGAACTGGATAAGATCTTGTGTGTGAACCTGTCTTGGTGCCTGGCCTGTAGTATGTGCTCAGTTAACGGTAATTTAAATTCTTTCCACCAGTATCTTTTTCCGTCTTTCAAGTGGGAAAGATGAGGCTGGGGGGAAGACCACTGGAACCATGTCACAGTTTGAATGTCACCCCGAGGGTGACTAGGAGCCCAGGGTGTGACTGCCGAGTGACCAAGGGGATAAGTGATCAACGAGAGGCAGGCAATGAGCCTGAGCCGAGAGGCCGTTCTGGGAAGGTGGGCACACAGCACTGCCGCCACCACTGCATCTAGACTCCCCTGGACAGCTCCCCGCTCCTGCCTGCAGTGCCCTTCCTGCAGGCCGGCCTGGCTCCATCCTGCACGGTGTCCTAGGACCCGGGTCAGTTGGCACATCTCCCAGGACAATGCCCCAGTCCTGCCCAGCCCAGCTGCCAGTCCTCCATGCCCGCCTCGGGGGGCCCGAGGAGCTCCGACTGCACTGGCTGGCACTTCTGTGTCTACCCTCTGGGTCTGAGCATGGCTGCCAGGGAGCAGACCTCTGCGTCTGTGGGTGAGCACACGCGTAAGTGGCAGTCACAACGCACCTGGGATAGGAAGATGCAACTCATTCGGGAAGAAACAGCTGGAAAAGAGCTGTCAGCTGCAGGGCACCGGACGGGCT
>NW_005871295.1:201506-215130 GCF_000147115.1 Myotis lucifugus | reverse complement strand
GCTTGGGCATCAGAACTGGAAGGCAGGGAGTGAGGAGGTGGGTTCACAGTGGGCACAAGGACGCCCAGCTCGGGTCAGCTGCCACTGACACTCATCACACCAACTGCTGTCACCCTGCCCTCGGTCCTGAGAACGCCCGGGCTCAGGGCTCAGGGCTCAGGGCTCAGAGGGAGGCATCGCCCTCCAGCTCCGGCCTGGGAGGCATCTCAGCTTCTCAGGCTGAGTGAGGCGCTGTTCTAGGTGCGAGGGACACAGCGAGGCCCTGCCACCGTGTCCTCCCTCCTGGCGCTGCTCCCTGTAAGCTCCTGGCAGGACAAAGGCCACCCCCCTCCCCCAGCCTCCTCTCTCAGCACCTCCTTCACAGCCCAAGAGGAGGCAGAACAGTGGGGCAGAGAAAACTTTCTGGGGCTTTGACTGTCAAGTCAGGGTGTGGGTGTGGGGGCGGGGTCTGCAGGCTGAGGCTGCCTGGGAGGGTGTGGGGGCGGGGTCTGCAGGCTGAGGCTGCCTGGGAGGGTGTGGGGGCAGGTCTGCAGGCTGAGGCTGCCTGGAGGGTGTGGGGGCAGGTCTGCAGGCTGAGGCTGCCTGGAGGGTGTGGGACGGCTTCTGGGGTCCGCATCCAGCAGAGCAGGCCCCGTCCACTCATTGGCAAACCAACGGCACAATTTCACCTCAGACAAGGGCCATCTGCACACTTCTTTATTTAATACTATACTTTTAATAGACTCGCCTTTGGGGGTTGAAGAAATGGATGCTAAAATGGAACTTAGCATTTTTTTAAAATGGGAAACCTGATCATGTTTGAGGAAGACGTCCCTGTCTCTGTCTCCATCGAGCCTAAAATAATCTCATTTATACGGGCAGGCACCCTCCGTAGGGGAAAGCATGGCGTGGGGAGGGGAGGCGGGAAGGGGATGCCCTGGTGGGGCGCCTGCTGAGAGCCCAGCCCTGCAGGCCTCCCAGGGAAACCAGGCTGGGGCAGGAAAGGGCATCTCCCTGCCAGCCCGGCCCCTCTGATGGGAGCTCTGGCCTCCTGGGGCCGGTGGAGGCTCGCTGCCTCTGGTTCTTAAAGGATCTGACTTGTAGCCAGAGAGCACGTTGGGGGCGGGGGCGTTGGAAGGCAGCAGATAACCAGTCAGGGACCCACGGTTACCCTCTGCCGAGGGCTCTCTGGAGAGCGGGATTCTCTCGCCGTCATCAGCGCCCTAACGTGGAATTTTCTCTTGTTGTCGGTTGAATATCGGTGATTTACCAGCTGCTCAGCCGCCGCCAAGCACTCCCTCCACTCCCACCGCATTGGGAAGATGGAAGTGTTTCCGATTGAAATGTTGTCTGTTTACAGCCCATACCTCCTCCAGGCTGTATATTTTATTGTCATATTGACACTAATTTGACTCGGATGTCACCTCCGTTCTGACGCCCGTGCTTTATGCTGCCTGTGGGTCCAGGGGGGTTTCAGAAACCAATTACATTGATCACACCGCAGCGAGGCGGGCGGAGCTGACGGAGGGACCGAGGCGGCCCCGCGGCAGGCAGTTCTGGCCAGCTGCCGCCAAGGAGAGGCCGAGGAGAGGCCTGGCTGGGGTCCGGGGGCAGGCTGCCCTGCTCAGGCGCAGCTAGTGAGGCATGCGGGCCACCTGCTAGACCTGCGCCAACAGCCCTGTGAGACAAGCCTTCTGAAGTCACTTTACAGGTGAGGAAGCTGAGCTGGAGCCCCACATCACAGAAGCAGGACCCGGGGCTGGTCAGGCTCTGAAGCCCAGGCCCCCTCTTCACCCCATCAGGGTGGTGAGGGGCTGCGAGCAGCTCAGTGGGCAGGGCCAGGTCCTCGGCTGGATGTCCTTAGAGCCTCTCCTCGGTGAGTCCAGAACAGGTCTGGGTGAGAGTGGGCCGTGCAGGAGGACCCCCCACCACCGAGGACTCGGGTCCCAGGAGCTTGCCACAGGGGCACGGCCCACTGTCCCCAGGGAGGGTGTGTCCCAGCCCAGTGCTGACGACAGTAGCATCTGGAGCAAAAATGGCTCCTGGGTCCTTCGGATCCCTGCATCCCTCTGGCCGCCCTCAGCCCAGGTTCCTGGGTCCAGAGGCGGTCCACCCAGAGCTATGGATACGCTGGTCAGTAGCCCACAGCCACCTGGAGGTAGGTGCTGTTGGCCTGTCTTACAGGTGGGGGGCCAGCTCAGAGAGCTTCAGTGACTCACCCAAAGCCACCCAGTTCAGAGCTACCGGGCCAGATGGGAACCTGTGTCTCCTAGGTCCAGGGCTGTTCCCACATCTCCTGCCCTCCCCGCCTTCCCGGGGAATGCAGCCACCCCCTGAGCACTCGGGACCACCTGGGCCAACCCAGCACAGGTGGCACCTAACGAACCCTGCTGGCGGGTAGCCAGCATCCCCATGTCGCACCTGGAAGCTGAGCTCCAGGAGCACAGGCCGGGGTCCTCCTTGCTTGCAGACCCCACGGCCTCCAGCCGCTGCCCGGCATACTGTCAGCACTGCGCAAGGGTCTGCTGGGTGAGGAACAAACACATGAATGAGCGGAAGAAAGAACTAGTGGTGAGACAGGGTCTGGACGTGAGCGGCGGCTGGAATGGGCCGCGTCGGGCCCGCCTAGGTTAGGGCAGGCTGTGGCTGGTCGCCCGGAGGCCGTCGGACATCAGGACGGGCGCATCCACAGAGGAGCGGATGCAGCGGCTCCACCAATTCTGGTCATAAATCACAGGAGAAGCCACGGGGAATGAGTGCCAGGCTTTTCTTTCTGTTTAGTAATTTATCAAGGGAAGAGGCGCATTAATAAACACATTTCCCTCGAGGGGTGGGAATAACGGAGATGAATGTCACTGTCAGATTTGGCCTGTTTCCTCTTGTTAAGGGCGCAAGAGAGGGTGGAAATCCAAATATTAGCAAAACATTTTTGTAAAATCGTATCACAAAGATGCGTGCATTTCTGCTTTACATGATGTGCTGTCTCCCCACACACATCTCCCCATTTGCCAGCTGCTCCTAACGCTTTTGTTCTTACTCTGAGTTCCCTTTAAAGTGAGGGCGGGCGCGGTGTGACTCGGTGAATAAGAACGAAGAGGCTAGCGGATGCCCGAACGGGCAGGTGAGCGAGTGTGTAGGGACGCTGTGCTGCGGGGTGGCCCCGTCATCCTTTTGAGATGCGCTGTCCTTTGCCCCAGGCATCACTCTGGGCTCAGCCTGCCCACCAGTCCTCCTGGCCCCTGACGAAGTTGAATCAACTCACAGTCCCCCTGTGGACGCTCTGCTGGGTTTTCGGCACGACCCTTCCTACACTCCATGTGTTCTCACGACAGCCCTGCAAGCCAGGCACACTGCCCCCTGTGCAGGCGGGCAAACCGAGGCTCATGGAGGCTAAGTAGCATGCGCCAAGGCAGCCACGAAGCATCAGGTTTGTGTGGCCGGCTGTCCACCTCACCCCGCCAGGAGCACCCTCCCAGGATACCTCCCCTCCCCACCCTGAGCAGAAGCTGTGAGGTGGGTGGTTTTGGTGGCCATCTACCTGTTTCTCTGCCAAGGCTGCCGGGGACAAATGTTTTGTCATTTGTACCATGAGGCTGGTAACAGCCCCTTCCGTATAGGGTGCTTATGAAGATGAAACTACTTAACACTTACAAGTGTGTGTAGGGTGTGCTCCTGTCCCTCTCAGGATCCCCTGGGAGTCCTGGCGTGTATCTCCCGGGAGTCAGGCGAGACTGCTGTTCATGCATAACTGCAGGGTGGGCGGAGGACCTGCCCCTGCTGGGGCTCCCTGCCCCGGGGCTTTCCGGCCCTGGCTCCAGATAGCTCCTCCTGCAGCCCCACCCCAGGCGAGGCCCTGGGTCTCCTCTGGACAACACAGCGGCCTAGAAATGGTCTGACATCACTGGACACGTCTCCACACACCAGGGTTTCCACCCTGTCCAGACTCTCCAGAGCCCGGTGTCCTCCGTGAAAAGGGGTCCCCTAGTCCAGGGCTGTGGTGAGGGGATGAGGGAGGCGTGAGAAGTGCCCAGCACTCAGCAGGCGCATGTTAGTTCTCTGGCCGCTGTGCCCTGCATTTTGAATACCTGTGTGGAACAGCCTCTCCCTGTGCCCTGCTGGCCCCTGCCCCCCCTCCCCCGTCTTCTAGTCAGTGGGCCCGGGTTGGAGGGGTGGCCTGTAAACAACCCCACTGGCTGCTTGAACACACTCTGTGCTCCCCACGGCCTGGCCCTGCTCGTGGTGCCTGCTCAGACGGGCTCAGACCACATAGGACCTCTCCCCCAGGGACATACCAGGCTACCCTGGCCACAGAGTCACGCGATGGAATTTTCTACAACAATGGAAAAGCCAGTGACTGCTACACACAGCAGTGAAGAGCAATCTCACAAACTAGCGCTGGATGAAGAAGCTGCATCAAATAGTATTTATAATCTCATCTACATGAATAGCAAATACTCAAAATAGGAAGACTGAGCTGCCTTTTAGAGGTCAGGCTAGCTTGGGCGGGTCTGGGCAGACAGAGGGGCTCTGGGCACTGGCCAGGCCCTTTGTTTTGGTTTTAATCCTCACCAGAGGACATGCTTAGAGAGAGGGAGAGAAACATTGATGTGAAAGAGAAACATCGATATGTTGCCTTCCATACATGCCCCAACTGGGATTGAACCTGCAACCCAGGTATGTGCCCCGACTGAGAAGCGAACCGGCAACCATTTGGTGCTGGCCTCGTGGGTGGTTCACGTACCCTGTGCACTTGGCTGTCCTGCGTCAGGCACTGATGGGTCCAGCTGGTCCCTGAATCCCGAACAGGAAGGGCGCTGACGGTATTCAGTGCTCGGATTCACTCAAGCATCTGACCTGTGCTTCTTAAATCCTCACCACACCTCGTGTGGATCAGTCCATTTTATAGATGAGCAAACTGAGGCTGAAAGTGGCTAAGTCCTGGCCCAAGAGGCCACCACTGGAGAACGGCAGAGCTGTCCTTCACCTGCAGTCCACCTGCCCCCTCACTCCCCCCCCAAACACGTTTTGCTGATGTGCCTTGGGTTGGCTGTCCCACAGTGTCGCGTTTCTCCAGCCCACGGGTGACGCCCCGCCTGAGCCGCAAGCGGGCGCTGTCCATCTCCCCGCTGTCGGATGCCAGCCTGGACCTGCAGCGGATGATCCGGACCTCCCCCAACTCGCTGGTGGCCTACATCAACAACTCGCGCAGCAGCTCCGCCGCCAGCGGCTCCTACGGGCACCTGTCGGCGGGCACCCTCAGGTGAGCCCAGCCGGCGAGCGGAGGGCTGGGAGTTGGGAGCTGGACTGGGGACCAAGTAGGGAGGGTCAGCACTTTCACCAGAGAAGAAAGACAGGACTTTCTACCCCAAACACAATTTCTGGCGGGCCTGTCCTGAAAGATTCGGTCCCGAAGTCAAAGGTGACATTCCTAGTATTTAAGGGAGTGCCGTGGGGCAGCCAGGTCCCGGACCCGCTTGGGGGCACACAGGGTGAGTGACACTGACCGGGGCCATGCGAGTGAGTCTCTGGCTGGCAGCAGGCTCCCACATGGCCACCGCATGGCACACCCCAACCTCGTCAACGCCACTAGCCCAGCCCCTCTGTTTGAGGACGCGGCTGACACCATGTGCTCCCCTTGCGCATCCCGAGAGGCCAGAGGTGTTAGGACTGCTGGGAGAGCTCGGCCCAGGACCCAGAAGTAGAAGTGGTAACAGACATGTCCGCTGTTTTTGCTGCACAGTAGATTCCTTCTAAACTTGGCGGCTTAAACAGCAGGCATTTGTCATCTCTGAGGGTCAGGGTGTGAGCTGGCTTAGCTTCCGTCCCGTGAGGCTGCCAGCCTTGGCTGCGGTCACCTGAGGATGACGGGGCCCGGGGCCCCGTTTCCAGGAGGCCCACACCATACTGTCCGCAGGGCCTCTCAGGACACGGCCGCCGATCCCCGCCCTCCGTCAGGGTGGGATCTGAGGGAGCAGAGGAGAGCCACAGCTCCTTTACGCTCAGCCTCGGGCCATCTTCTTCCTTCAGTGGCCTCTTCTGGAAAGAGGCTAGTGCGAGTGGCCATGTAGACCCAAGTGCAGTAGGCGGGGAAGAAGAGGGGGCTGTGCCCTGGAGGGCTCAGGGCTCACTTCCTGGACGAGGGCTTTAGAACGGCTTTGGAGGCCAAGTGGGGCTCATAGAGAGCAGGGCTGCGCCTTGCACCAGAGCCGTGAAGGGCCAGGGTGGGGTGGGATGGAATCTGGGGGCCAACTTGCCAGGGTGAAGGCTGCCCCTGGGGCTGGGTCTGGAGGCTAAGCATGAAAGGCGAGGCCTGGGATGGCGCAGTGGAGAGCCACTGCTGGTTCGGAGTGAGGCAGAGCCGTGGTGATGGTGAGGTGAGCACATGCCCATCCGATCCCTGGGCAAGGCCTTCTCTGCCCAGGAAGTATTGGCCTAACAGAGCCCTGGCCCCCCTCCCTCTCCTCCGCTCCACCACCTCGTCTGCTCTTCTCTGCAGCCCAGCCTTCACCTTCCCCCATCCCATCAACCCCGTGGCCTACCAGCAGATCCTGAGCCAGCAGAGGGGCCTGGGCTCGGCCTTCGGACACACACCACCCCTGATCCAGCCCTCCCCCACCTTCCTGGCCCAGCAGCCCATGGCCCTCACCTCCATCAGCACCACGCCCACCCAGCTCAGCAGCAGCAGCAACTGTCTGAACGACGCCAGCCAGGTAGGCGGGTGCAGGGCGCGGAGCGGGCCAACTGATGATCCGACTCCACGAGGGCTGGCGGTCCCCATCTCACTCTGGCAACGTGCGGGAGGACTCGGGGTGCGGGTGTGGCTCGGGGTGCCGTCTGTGGAGAGGCCACATGACTAAAAGGCCGGGGCTGGATGAGGCTGGGTGGGAGGCCTGGGAGGGGTCCTGACACCACTCCCACTCCTGTGGGCAGCGCCCAGCCTCAGTTCTGATGTCGCCTGCGCAGCAGACAGGTAAGTAGACGGGGAGACCTAGAATTCACAGTCAGCACAGTGTAGGTGCTCCGTGCCCAGAATATGAAATGGATTAATGAGTAGTAATATCGTGCAGTTTAGTTTTGGAGCATGGATTCACCAAAGACCATCTTTTTAAAAAATTCTTTAATTTTATGTTTTAATTACAGTTTACATTCAGTATTATTTTGTATTAATTTCGGGTGTACAGCACAGTGGTTAGGTAATCATATTCTTTATAAAGTGATCCCCGATGTTTCCAGCACCCACCTGGCGCCATACATAGCTATTACAGTGTCACTGACTGTATTCCCTGTGCTGTGCGGTACATCCCCGTGAACCCCTGCTTCTCAGTCCCTCCCCCTTTCACCCAGTCCTCCGAGCGCCCTTCCCAGAGAGAGGCCTCTGTTCCGCCGCCGTGGACGTGGTGCGAGCTGCTGGCAGGCCGTGGGGCTCTCTCCTGGCCGTGCCCCTGGCTGGGGACTAAGCTGGAAGGACTCAGTTTCTCCCACTCCAAACACAAGGGTTGGCCCAGATAGGCTGTGTGGGGAGGGTCCGGAGGTTTGGGGTGTCCCCCCTGCCCCCAGTGACAGGCTCTCCTCTGCACCCCTTCAGAGCAAGCAGAACAGCGAGTCGGCTGTGAGCAGCACCGTGAACCCCATCGTCATCCATAAGCGCAGCAAGGTCAAGACGGAGGCCGAGGGCCTGCGACCAGCCTCCCCGGTGACCCTGACGCAGGTAACCTGCCCCTGGAGCCCTGCCCCCTTCACTGCCACTTCAGCCTTTCCTGACCCTCCTGCAGAACTAGGTGCCCAGCCTAGCCCCGGGTCACTCTGCTGCCTCCTGCACTGCACCGGGCGCTGTGGGGAGGTGGCCCTCTCAGGGAAGGGTCTGGTTTGGTTCCAGGCCATCAGGGTTTACACCGGGCCTGGTGCATGGTAACTGTGAAATCTAGTTTCCAAGGACTCCATGCACAGGTGAGGGAATGAGTGTGTGGTGACGGGGAAGGACAGGGAAGGTGAGGGACGGAGCGACCCACAGCCAGGGTGGTCCTGCGGGGCTGAGACCCTGTGCAGGTCCCTCAGGAGACCCTGCCTCCTGGTCCAACATCCGAGAGGACAGGCAGACAGTCCAGCTCTTGCAGCAGAGCCTGTGGGGGAAGGGCTCAGGGTGAGTGCTGACCGCGCAGACGGGCCTCCCACCCCGTCTCTCACGGTGGCCTGGCCTCCATCCGTTACTACCCTGTCACAGCGCTGACACCAGCGATGCTCAGGCCTGCTGTCCCTGCCTCCCTGCCTCTGTCACGCCATCCTTTATCAGACTGCGAGCCATTGGGCATGCTCCGGGCACTTAATTTTTATGAAATATTGGGTTCTGTTCTTGTCAGGCAGACAGAGGGGCTGGTGACAAATGCTTCTCCCCTCGCTGACGCCAAAGCCTCTTAGTGTGATGCGTGGCTTCCACGGGGCGGCCCTCATCGGGCGGTGGGAATGGATGAGGGTGGCGCACGTCCTGGGGAGAGCAGCACGGGGAGCAGCGAGGACGGGTGGAGGCCACACTGAGCACAGGGAGCCCCCCCCCATCCCCTCCAGCCCAGGGCCCCGTAAGCCCTCTTGCCTGCCCAGCTGGGCTCCTCATTTGTGAAGGAAAAGGAGAGCCATTTATCATGAGGAGGTTGTCACCGTGTCACTCTGTCCTGATTCAGTGACCCGGCTCCTGCAAGGTGGGTGGGCATGCTCTCCCTTGGCACAAAATGCAGCCCAGCCTCCCTCCCTGCCTCAGCCCCAAACCTGTGGGCTAGGAAGACACCCAGCGCGCCCTGGGGGCCGGGTGCACCGCCATCCCCATCCCTATCCCCACACGCCTGTCCCCGCAGCCTCTTCTCTGAATCAGCAGAGCATGCAGTCCGGGTCCAGGTCTCCTGTGAGGGTGAGGGCGGAGCGGGCACGTGGTCCCCCTTTCTAAGGAGTCAGGCATGTGCCCCGGAGCTGCCGGGGGACTTCTTGCACGACACCTCGTTTTCCTTTTCAGAGCGCATGCATTGAACACGTGCGTTGATTGGAAGGTGCGTTCACAAACAACCGAGGGCGGCCAGGAGGGCGGGTCCCCGGCCGCAGGGGCTGGGGTGCTGATGTCACCCCTAGCCACAGAGCAGTGTGAGGAGTGAGGCTGAGTGTCTGGAGTCTGTGGGGGCTCTTGACTGTGGGAAGAGGTCTCCCCGTCAGCCTGAGCTATAATGTTTGCCCCAGAGGCTGTTTTGAAAGACAGGACATCTGTGCCGGTGGTAGGTAGTCTGAATGGGAAGCAGGTCATCCTAACGCCACTCTGCCTGGCGTTGCTCGGAGCCTGCCCGGCAGGCGGGCCAGTGGAACATCGGGAGGCAGCGGAGCCGGGAGCCCTTGACGTCCTTGCTCCTCGTGGGCCTTCCTCCCGCCCGGGGCTCAGGTGCCTCCCTTCCACCAGCTCCCGTTCCCTCCCAGGCAGTGGCGCTGATTTATGCTCAGTCTATTGCTGGTTTTGGAGTAAAACGTGTTGTCCCCTTTGAATTGAAGCACCTGTGACTGGGTGGAGGCCTGTCACCTTGAAATGGGCACGTGTGGGCTCCATGCTGGGGTGGATGGAGTCCAAGTCCAGGCCTCCACACTCGCTGTGTGTCTGGGAGGGCGAGGAGCCCTCCGAGCCTCCTTTCTGGCTGCAGCGCGGGAAGAAAGCCCCCATTGCAGGCTGTTCCATGGATCTGCTGCCGGGAGGACGTGCGAGCACATTCAACCAGCCGCGCGCTGTCCTGGGTTCGAATCCAGGTGTGCTGGGAGGAGAGGACAGTAGGAAAGTGAGAGGCCTGGAGGGCCAGGCCAGATGCCTGTTGGGTGTCTCTTGCCTCCGTGGAGAGCAGACCCTGTGACTGAAATGCCCCACCGCAGGGCCTGTGAGCCCACCAGGCTCCTCGCAGGGGAAACCAAGCCAAACAGCAAAGCCACTGCCTGCTCGCTCCTGCTCTCCTCGCCATGTCAGTTGACTCAGGATGTGGCGAGATGCCTTGGTGATGACAAGCTGGCATCGAGAGGAGGGAGGGGCCCAGGACGGCTGTGTGACGGGAGAGTGATGGGCAGGAGCCCGCTGAGGAGGGGCTGGGAAAGCCGGTGCGTGTGCGCGTGCCTGTGTGTGCACCTGCACAGCCCGGGGCCTTGGCACAGGCTGAGCAGAGCTGACGGCAGCCTCTGGGCAGGGCTGGCTGCTGGACGAGGCTCAGGGGTGTGCTCTGTTCCTCCCCAGGAGCAGCTGGCCGACCTCAAGGAAGACCTGGACAGGGACGACTGCAAGCAGGAGGCGGAGGTGGTCATCTACGAGACCAACTGCCACTGGGAGGACTGCACCAAGGAGTATGACACGCAGGAGCAGCTGGTGCATGTAAGCCTCCCGGCCCCGTCGCCCGGCGGGGGCACGGCCTGGGCCCAGGGAGCCTGCAGCCTGCCAGGCCCCAGACAGAGGAGGGGCTGGAGGAGGAGGCTCCCAGGGGTGCCGTGTCCTCGCCAGTGGGCAGCATGATTCCTTATCCAGGCCTGTGTCTAAGAGGGGGCTTACAGATACATATGCAGTACAAGAGATTAGAAGAAAAACCAGGAAACGGGACAATTCAGGGGAAATGAGCAATAAAAGGGAGTCAGGAGTCCAGTTAGTATGCAAAGCCAAGTCCTCTGAGCTGTAGCTCATTGGTAAACCCTTTTCCTGAGGGTCCTGGCAACCAATGCAGAGAGGGCAGTGAGGTCAGCGAAGCCAGCCGGCATGGCAGGGTAAGAGCGATCCTGGCCCCGAAACCTGAAGGAAGTTCCTCCCGTGGAGGACGGAGTTGGCCATTTCCGCTTGGAGGCAGTGCTTAGCGACCCGCACAGGTGCAGGTGGCTGTCTCCGCCCGATCAGGGGCTGCGTGAACATGCCTGGTACTGGCAGACCAGCAGGCCAGAGAAGACCTCCTGGTCTGGGTGCCCATCAGGGTGCGCCCTCGCCTTGGTCCCACCGTAAGCTCTTCGATGGCGGCACCTGCTGTGGCGGCCGCGGGGCAGTTTGTGCAGTGGGATGAGCAGGCGTGGGGCTCAGCGTGGAGGCACCAGGCTTCAAACCACAGGCAGCGAGTCTAAACAGGTGAGAACAGGCCACTCAGCCTCTGTGAGCCGCCGAGTTCCTCCTGTGTGGGGTGAGTCCTACTGCACAGGGGTGTGGAGATGGAATATGACCCCAGCGTAACCACTTAGCAGAGAGCGCAGCCCATGCCTGGTCGCCCCTCTGCCTCCTTCTCCCTGTCCTCACACCAGCCCCGAGGGCCTCTCTTCTCCACCCGGAAGAGAACTTAAATTCAAGAACAAGCCCCCACACCTCAACCCAGCATTCACTCCTGGTGAATGAGTGTCTGTAAAGATGAGCCCCACACTAAACTAGCAGC
This sequence comes from Myotis lucifugus, assembly GCF_000147115.1. Classification (NCBI taxonomy): domain Eukaryota; kingdom Metazoa; phylum Chordata; class Mammalia; order Chiroptera; family Vespertilionidae; genus Myotis; species Myotis lucifugus. Next base: position 203,743 of record NW_005871295.1, on the reverse strand, counting down.
GTGACTGTCAGGGGGGGCGCACACGCACACGCACATGCACACGCGTGCCCGAACCCAGGAGCCACCCTGAGCGAGCGTCCTTCTCCCCAGCGCTGGGAGCTCAGGTTGAGAGCACCGCCCACCCCCTCCGCTTCCTCCATCTGTGCCACAGTTGCTCTCCAGTGCTGTGGGCTTCTCTTGTGTTTGGGTTTTTCTTCCCACATTCTCATCCAGGAGACAGATGTCCTAGCGGACCATCACCCAGCTGGTGTAGAACCTGTGAGGCAGGGTCTTATCTATACTCTTTGTGTCAAGGAGTCCGAGGTGGAGAAGGGACATGGGAGCTGAGTTATGGGACAGATCAGATTCCATTAGAGGAAGAAGGGGCGGCGTCTGGGCTTGGCAGGGGCCGGGCAGAGTGAGACCAGGATGACAAGATGAGCTCAGTAATGAGTGAGTTGGCCCCAAGGAGCAGGGAGGGATTCCTCAAAGGAAGGCAGAGGGGTCCAGAGGCGGGAAGGAGGGCTCCCGCTGCAGGCTCCTGCCTGTGCCTGGGCTGTCCCTGCAGCTGCAGGTGAGCGCCTCCGCCTGCCCCGGAAGAGCCAGCCCCTGAGAGAAGGAGCCGGCGCCTCACCAGCTCTGTCTGCTTCCCGGGAAGATGGATGGCGGCAGGCGCACAGGCGAGCTGGAGCCCTCAGTCGATGATGAACAATTTGTTGCTAAGTAAACCAATAAGAAAAACTGAGAGGCATTGTCAGGGCACATTCCCATCATTTGAAAACCTTTAAAAATGGAAAGTGAGGCTAATAGAGAAGGTTCCCCTGGAAGTTCAAGGTGCTGTAGGTTTTACTTGCAGCTACGCTGGCGTTTGCGTGCCCGCCAGTGGGGCCTGTCACTCAGGCACGAGGCCTCGGTGTCCAGCTCGGACAGCCTTGCGGGGTTCAAAGGTCCACAGCAGCATCGCCAGGAGAAGACCCTGCAGGCCACAAATGCCACCCACGTGTCACTTTATATTATGTAGGAGCAAACCCGTAAGAGACAGTAAAAGGAAACAGGTGACATTCATTTCAATGATATATTTTATTTAACCCAGTATATCTAAGAGATTATCATTTCAACATGTAATCAATATAAAACAAAGTATTGGAACATTTGACATCCCTTATTTTTTCACTGTGTTTGAAACAGGTGTGTTACACTTACAGCCCCTCCCAGCTGGGAGCAGCCACATTTCAGGGCTCAGAGCACAAGTGGGGAGTGACTGGCGCACTGGACAGTGTGGGTCTAGAGGCTGAGGGGGGGCAGTGAAAACGAGCGGGAGCTGAGAACGAGAGAAGAGAGGGGCTGGAGAGGAGGGACTGCAGGACCTGATGTTCCACACCCCCCCCCACCTCCCCTGAGAGGTAGGCCCAGCCTGACTGGCATACAGCAGGACAGGCCTGGAGCCGAGGGCAAGGGCGAGGAAGGGGAGGATGGGACCTGCGCTCCCTGCCTATAGGGGGAAGCCCCAGTGGGAGGGAGCAAGGAGCAGTGTCCCCTGCACCACTGTGTGAGCCTCCAACACCACCTCTTTCCACCCCAGGTAGATACACAGCCCAAATGGGGACATAAAAGTCCCGGGGGCACCACCCACATGTCCACACGGCCCAGCTCAGGGGCAGTGAGTGACACGCCTGCTTCAGGGAGGACTGAGCTCAGGGCAGTGAGTGACACCCCCTTCAGGGAGGACTGAGCTCGGGGGCAGTGAGTGACACGCCTGCTTCAGGGAGGACTGAGCTTAGGGCAGTGAGTGACACACCTGCTTCAGGGAGGACTGAGCTCAGGGGCAGTGAGTGACACGCCTGCTTCAGGGAGGACTGAGCTTAGGGCAGTGAGTGACACACCTGCTTCAGGGAGGACTGAGCTCAGGGCAGTGAGTGACACCCCCTTCAGGGAGGACTGAGCTCAGGGGCAGTGAGTGATACACCTGCTTCAGGGAGGACTGAGCTCAGGGGCAGTGACTGACACGCCTGCTTCAGGGAGGACTGAGCTCAGGGCAGTGAGTGACACCCCCTTCAGGGAGGACTGAGCTCAGGGGCAGTGAGTGATATGCCTGCTTCAGGGAGGACTGAGCTCAGGGGCAGTGAGTGATACACCTGCTTCAGGGAGGACTGAGCTCAGGGGCAGTGACTGACACGCCTGCTTCAGGGAGGACTGAGCTCGGGGGTAGTGAGTGACACGCCTGCTTCAGGGAGGACTGAGCTCGGGGGAAGTGAGTG
>NW_005871295.1:179031-190070 GCF_000147115.1 Myotis lucifugus | reverse complement strand
CTGCTCTCAGCTGCCCCACAGACACGGGTGGAGCCCAGACCACAACATGCTCTACTATTATGGCCAAATCCACATGTATGAACAGAATGGAGGCCTGGAGAACCACGTAGGCTGCCAGGTCATGAGGCCCCAACCGCCGCAGCCACAGGCCTGCCCAGAGGGCCTCCAGCCCCAGCCCTTGTCCTCACCAGGCGTCAACCAGGTGTCCAGCACTGTGGACTCCCAGCTGCTGGAGGCCTCCCAGATCGATTTCGACGCCATCATGGATGACGGCGATCACTCGAGCTTGCTCTCGGGCGCCCTGAGCCCCAGCCTCCTCCACAGCCTCTCCCAGAGCTCCTCCCGCCTCACCACCCCCCGGAGCTCCCTGACTCTGCCCTCCGTCCCCACGGGCATCAGCAACATGGCCGTCGGGGACATGAGCTCCATGCTGACCAGCCTGGCCGAGGAAAGCAAGTTCCTCAACATGATGACCTAAGGCCCCGGCCCCTGGTGGAGGGGACCCCGAGGAATCTTTTCCAGAGTGGGGTGTCATCCATTTTGTCTTTTTCCAAAAAAGTATTACTAGGCCTGGGGGGGGGGGGGGGAGGGTGCTGTGGTTCAGACCACAATGCTTTAAGGCAAGTTTACCTGCACCGTCTGGTCTTCTTTGGGGTTACTTTCGGAACACTGAACAAACCTCAACAGGAAGGCTCGTTTACACAGTGCTCCCGCCTCTGGTGTTTAGGGGACCACTCTGCTCCGGCTCCTTCGCCCGTCACCGAGGGGTCCCACCGGCCAGGGCTTTCCAAGTACACGAGGAAAAGGGCAGAGGAACACATCTGGGTTTGAATCAGAAAGCCGTACTGGATGTTGTAATCCAGGAAGATGAGCTTCTATTCCGATCCTGCAAGGAGGAGGAGTTGCTGGCCCTGGAGTCCTTCCGCAAGCTGGCGTGAGGCCGCTACCGTCCCTGGTCCCGGAGGAGAGAGTCTACCCAGGTGACTCGGAGCACACCCTGATTCCAGGGCGGTAGAGCCGGCATCTCCACCCGCAGAGCCAGGTGTGCACCTGCAGACGGCCCGCGTGTGTAGAATGAATAAAGGACGGAAGTGTTGCCAGAAAAGGGAAAGAAGACACCATGACGCTCGGGGGTGCTCAGAGGCGGCGGGCCTCCAGGCGTGTTTACAGCGTCCACGCGTGTAAAACGTGGCCCTCCCAGAAAGGAACACTCCCTTCTGAATGCCCCGGGGCTGCTGGAGCTGCTGCGGCCACGGGTGACCAAGGGGCCCACGCGTGGATGGACCTTTAGGAAGTGAGTGCACAGGGCCCAGCCTCGGGCGCCTGGCGTAGGAAGAGTCACATGTTTACCCAGCCCTGTTTCCCCAGGGCACTGCCCGCCCACTCTGCCCCAGGTCCTGATGGCGGCCTCTCCAGGTGCCTCCGGCCACGCTGCCCACTCTCCAGCAGCCCGGGGTCCCTACCGAGTCCCGGCACCCCTGGATCCCCTCCCTCTGCCCTCATTCGTTCCAGAGAATGATGATGTGCATGGCGTCTGGGGGGGCGGGAGGGGAAGGAGGTGATTCCTCCTTCAGGTGGGATTTGGAACTGGCGTCAGGAGACATTCCTGAACATAGTAGGGTGAGTGGGTGCATCCTCCCCAGCACACGCCCCACACCTTCCCGTGTTGAATTCGTGGCATCCTTGCCAAAACCAACTGTACCACTAGGAGCCTGATACTGACTGTGACCTTACCCGGGCCCGCTGCGTCCCAGAACACCCAGGGCTTTGTTAGGCTCCAAGGAAAGGCCAAGTCCAAATCACAGCCCCGGAGGGGGGTGGGAGGGGGCGGGGTCTGGGCTCTGGTGGTCATTCATTCCCTGAGCTAGGATGTCACACCATCCCTCCCTGTATATAGTCTGTACAGAAGACATCGCCCTGAAAATACTGTAGGTGAGTCATCCAGCCACGTTTATATCTCCAAAACATTTTTAGCTTTTTCTACCTGCTATGAATTGAGATGACATGCTCAACTTGTAAATAAGTCCTTTTGTACATTAAAAAAGTAATTTTTTCATAATTTATTTTGTCTATCTCCTTCCTCCTTGACACAGTTAATGAGGACCTGGGCAGTAAATTTGGTGCATTTGAACAGAAATTAGGCTGTATTTTTTCTCAACAGTGTCAGAATGGACTATTTCACATTTGCCCAGAAATATTTAATGCGGATGCATTTGCTGGCTGTGTGTGTGCTGCCTCTCTGGGGTGGGGGTGGGGTTAGCATGTCACAGTCAGTATCTGGCTGCTCTTCCAGGGGCTGCTCTGAATATTTGCGCTGACTTTTGGAGAGCCATTCGTCCCAGACCCAGGGGCACCCAGCACCCCTCACCCACAGCCTCCTCTCTGAGGGGCAGCCCAGCGCCCCTCACCCACAGCCTCCTCTCTGACCAGGGGCACCCAGCACCCCTCACCCACAGCCTCCTCTCTGAGGGGCAGCCCAGCGCCCCTCACCCACAGCCTCCTCTCTGACCAGGGGCAGCCCAGCACCCCTCACCCACAGCCTCCTCTCTGAGGGGCAGCCCAGCACCCCTCACCCACAGCCTCCTCTCTGAGGGGCAGCCCAGCACCCCTCACCCACAGCCTCCTCTCTGAGGGGCAGCCCAGCACCCCTCACCCACAGCCTCCTCTCTGAGGGGCAGTCCGATGGCGTGGGAGTTGGGTGGGGCGGGGAGAGCAGGCAGGCCGGCTGTGCTCTGGTGCAGAGAGTCAGGGCAGGACGCTGGAGCCTAGGATACCAGCAGCAGCCGTGGGCGAAGGGGTCCATGGGGAGCAGCCCTGAGCAGGGCTCCGTCCTGGGAGGTGACCCTGGCAGGTACACAGGAAGGCTCAGGTCTAATAAGAGATCAGTCAACCACGGGAAGAGACGGCCACCCAGTGGGGCCAGCGACTAGGGTGTGAGGCCTGGGGTGAGCTCTGGACTGGGACAGGACAGCAGGGAAGAGGCTGCTGGGCTGGGGGGGGGGGTGCATCCTGCATGCCCCCTCCTCTCCCTGAGGGAAGGCACTGGGTGGCGCACTGGGAAGAAGCCGTGGGGGGTGTTTAAACTCAGAGCCATGCTGTGGGTGGGACCACATGGCCTGAAGAAGGAACCAGGTACAGAAGCGTAGGCAACACCAAGGAAAATGGGACCTAGCCGTTTCCTTTCTGCAGAGCGTCCCCAGTCCACCCGTGTCAGGGGAGCTCCCTCTTCCCCGGCGGCAGTTTCCAAGAGGAAAGACGCAGCCAGGTTGCCTCCTGGCCCCGCTCCTCCGGGGCTCGCCCGCTGCTTGCACACTCGGGAGGGGGACCGAGCGTGCCTGGCCGCCCTTTCCTCCGCCTCCTTCAAAGCTCAACTCCAGGCTCAGCACCTTCGCTTCGTGTTAAGCTTCTGGAAGCAGCTCTGCTCTGCTTGGGGGACCGAAGTTGCTCAGTGCTGCCTGTGGCGGGATGAGCCACAGCTTATGAACCCCGGGGTGGCCATTCAAGTGACGCATCCTCCGTCAGTGAACGATGGCCGCCATCATGCTGCCTGGCAATGTCCACGAAGCCTTCAACCTCTGGAGCAAGGCGCATGTAGTAGCTCCTGAACCTGGGTCAGCCGAGGCGGCCGATCCCGGCTGGGCTGGGCTGGGCTGGGCTGGGCTGGGCGGGCCGGCAGCTCTGTGGGCAGCCGGGGGCAGCTACTCTCGCTGGCCGGGCTGGGCAGCTTGGGTCTGTTCCTGTGGCTCTCGTCCTCCCCCAGGACCAGGACGCTGGCTTGAGCACTGCTTTCTGTGGCAACGGCAGAAGCACCAGAAGCAAGAAGAAAGTGCGGGTCCTTGAGGACCAGCACACCATCGGTATCACCTCATTCCTTTGGCCAAACCAAGTCATCTGGCCAAACCATCACGGCCGATGTCAGGAAAGGCACGCGTCCACGGGAGTGGGAGGGAGAGAGCATTTCTCAGCGATAATGCGTAGGCCAGGTGACGTCCTCGATGAATACCTTGCAGTGTATTCGTCCACGACCCCATCTCTCCAGCCAGTCAGCAGTGTCAGGGTCTAGGTCCTGTGTGCTCTGCGTTCATTCTGGACGCGGCTCTTCTTGACCCAGAGTCTTAGGAACTAAAGAAGCCGGTCCCTGCCCCGCGCACACCCAGCACACAGTGGGGCAGGGCTGGGATCACGGCCATCGCAGCCACTGTTCCAGCACCCGAAGCCTGCGGGGCGGAAGTGCCAGTGCCTCTACCCTGGGGAAGTGTGCCCCTGGCGATCCGCAGTCCCCCGTGCTCCCCGCTGCCCCCAGTGGGGGTCTTCCTCCTCCATCATCCTTCCCACTCCGGAAGCGGGCACTGGAAAGCGTGTCCCCTTAGGCGGTGGAGTAGCTCTCTACCTCTTCTTGCCTGAAGGAAGGTGGGAGCCTCGAGGTCCTTTCCATTTTAAAGCCTCGGTCCCCTGTACTCCACGCTCACATGCACTTGCCCGTCAGCTCTCAGACACTGCGGCTCTTCTGCATGTTTGGTTCCAGTCACTCGGGCCAGTTCCTCTCTACACTTGGCTACTGGCACCTTCGGGCTGTGGGGCCATGCCCTGAAGGTTCCCAGGCACCCCGTTATCACTGAGAGGATGCTCTAGAGCAGCGGTTCTCAACCTGTGGGTCGCGACCCCTTTGGCGGTCGAACGACTCTTTCACGGGGGTCGCCTAAGGCCATCCTGCATATCAGATATTTTCATTACGATTCATAACAGTAGCAACATTACAGTTATGAAGTAGCAACGAAAATAATTTTATGGTTGGGTCACAACATGAGGAACTGTATTTAAAGGGCCAGAAGGTTGAGAACCACTGACCTAGAGCCACCTTTCTCCTTCCAGGGCCTCAGACAAAGGGCCTTGCCATCCAGGGGCACATCCCTGACTCTGCTCGGAGCTGCGTGCCTCCGGCACGGCCTGGGTTGGGTCTGGGCACCTCAGGCCAAGCCTTAATCCGAAGATCTTTCAGCGGCTGGAGGACTGGAGATGAGAAATCACTTTATTTTCTAGATTCTACATGTGAACGGCGGGTTCCTTTCTGAACTCATCTTTTACTTGAAGCACCTTGTCATTTATGGCTTGAAGAAGCTCAGTGTCACAAGGCCGTCCCTGGAAACGCTGCCCAAGTCCATAAATGCTCAGGTACGTTTCCTCCTCCCAGACCACCACGCACAACAATGCTGCCAAACGTTCCTTCACCACGTAGCACGGGTCACCACTTTTCTGCCACTTTTAACCTTCTCTAAATCTCCTCACTGCCCAGTTCCAAACCTATGCTGCATGCCTGAGGACTGTTACAGCAGCTTCCCACGCCATTTTCTGAATAAGTTACCTAAGGCCCAGTAATGCCACCTAAAGTCCTTTATTCCGCTCAGGAATCTACGAGGCTGCCGAGGGGACCCCTCCTGGGTGAGTGCTGAGGCAGCGCCGTTCTTCGGTGCCGCCTCTCCTGGCCCCGAGCGGGCTGGGACCTCTAATAGCGAGGGCACAAGCACAACAGGACAAGCAAAGCACAGGAGGCCCTCGAGGCCTCGGCTCGGGACAGAAAGCACGTCACATGCCTGGGCCCCACATCGGTGGAGGGAAGCACGTGCTTCTAGAATTAGAGAGACAGGTATCTGACAAGAATCCCACCTAGCAGCCCACTCACCCCGCTTTCATAAGACTGACCTTGTAGCCTCCATCTGCCTCCTGACTCTCTATCTTGGTTGGTTCTGCACCCAAAGGGGGAAGACAGTGGGCTCATGCATTGGTGCCGTCAGCAGTGATGTGCCAAAGCCAGTTCCTGCACCTCTTCCCAAACTCTGCGTTCAGAGATTTCACTTTAACTACTTGGCATTGGCCATTTGCCATATTGGGAGAGTTTACACCACAGGAATTGGCAAACACTACAAGGCGTCTCCCTCTTCACCTGCAGAGAGCCTCTTGTTAATCACTTGCAATGTGCCTAATACCCACTCAAATGCTGCGAGTTGCCAACAGCCTCATATGCCTGGAGGCCTTTTCCAAGTTTATATGTCCACACGACCCATTCTGTGGAGACCTTGTGAGTCCGGGGTGTCATGGGCACAACTACCGTGGTCATCAGTGGCCTTCCGATTTTAATAGTCATGAATTCGTTTATTCAAGTGGAACTAGCTCTGTAAGGTCAAGGACACAGTTAAAAGTGGAGCTGGAGCTGATCCAGCTGAAGTTGGGAGCAGGAGGCTCAGAACCTCCACACATCCTGCCCCCCTGTCCACCCAACCAGGAATTCCCTGCAATAGAGCGGGTATGGGAGACCCCTCTGTGGCGGTGCCTGGCTTTCTTCCGGACACAGGACCTCATCTACTAATCAGCGCAATTCCAGTGGCACAGACATGGAGACACAGAATGGAATTTGAAACCAACTATCTAGTTTAGCGATTTCTAACCGGTGGCCGCAAGAGTGTTTAAAACATGCAGTACCAGGCTACTTAGTCAGGGCACTGACCGCTTTTCCCTTCGACTGTCAGATAGAAAAATGACAACAACTAACACAATAGCCATCGGGTGTGAATAAATCAAAATTACACCTTTTTTTTGTCAGGTCAGGAAAAATATATACTTTTGATGTGCTGCAGAATGTTAGTAATTGGCTTATGTACCATGAGGTGAAAAAGGTTGAAAGTAGCTGATCCAGTTCAACACCAGATGAACTGAGGCACACGCGGAGAAAAGCTGCGCGCACGTTAGGCAAGAATTGGAACCCCCCACAGCACCCCGAGGTGAGCTGGCTCCCCCAGCACGCTGCAGACACAGGGCCCCGTCGGCACCTCCAGCTGCCCTCTGCCGGGCTGGGAGCCGCCAGGGCGGGAGCCGTCACTGATTCACCTGGTCTCCCAGGTCCAGCACCTGGGGGCCCAGCAGGAGTTTTCATTAATTCTGCTCAGGTGTCTGCACATCGGTAGTTCCAGAGGCTTCGGGAAGGAGGGGAGGGGGTGAAGCTTTGAGAGACAGAGAAATTGAATCTTGTGAGTGGCCCTTCAGAACGTATTGGAACAGGGGCCATTCTGTGCAGAGAGGAGGCCGCAGAAGCTTTGAGTGCCCTGGAGAGTTCTGGGTTATGTTGCATTTTGTTCCTCCTGGATGAAGAGGAAGAGGGAGGAGGCTGGACTGGCAGGCTGGGCTGAGCAGAGAGCAAAGGCCTTCACGCAGAATCTCATGGTGGGACCAACAGCTGCTTGTCACTGGGCTGAGGGTCTCTGATGGGCTCTTCCAACTTCAAAGTCTACTCCACTGGCCTCTGCTGTGGTTCCAGAAAATTACCATTAAAACATGTTTCCTTTGGGCGCAAACACGGAAGTCCTCTGAACATGATGCCAGTGTTACCCAGGACCTCAGACTTGAAGAATGAATAAATGAGTAAGTGAGTCCACCATAACGCAAACCCTCATCAATTGTCTCCTGAACCACCTGGGGATTCCCTGCAATTGAGTGGGTGTGGGCGACCCCCTCTGCAGTGGTGCCCTGCTTTCTCCTGACACAGGACCCTCTTGACTAATCAGTGCAATTCCAGGAACATCCTCTGAGCTCAGAGGTCATCTGAGGTTCCTGAAAACATCAGTCTTCAGCTGTTGCTTCTAAATCACCTCCTTCTCCCCATCCTCCCCCTTCTCTCTCTCTCTCTCTCTCTCTCTCTCTCTCTCTCTCCTGGTGGACAAGACAGAGAACAAGTGGGTGAGCCCAGCATGTGACTGAATCACTACAGCATGGAGTGATGTGCGTGATGTCATGCACAGAAAGGAGTGATGGGCGGGAGGGTGGCGGGAAGGGGGCATGTCCAGTTAGCAGAGTTGTAATGGGAGTAGGACCTGGCGAGGTGTTGAAGATAAGTAGGAGATCACCTGAAGGGACTGGAGATTTCTCACGAGAAACCTTGGAGGCCAGACGGAAGTGGAATATTTTTAAATGCTAAAAGGAAAGACTGTCAACCGGAAGTCTGTGCCCAGGAGCATATCCCTCGGGGGGAAGGTAAAATGGTCACTTATAAGCAGACACTCTCAGATGAAGGAGAACGGAGAAGCCATTGTCAGCAGTCCTACAGGCAGAGAAGAAATAACAGCAGAAGAAAGCGCGGAGCATCCGGAGGAGGGAGAACAGCAGAAAGGGCACGTATCTGGGTGAATAGAGTAGATTTCCTTCGTGACTTCTTTACAATTTGTTTATCAGTTGAAAGCAGAAAGCATAACGTTGTGTGATGGGGCTCCCAATGCAGGCAGATGTCATAAGACACGGATGACAGAGGGAGAGGGCGAAGGGACCCTGTGGGCTACGTAACATTCTCCACAGGGGGAGGGGGGGGCGGCGAAGTGCGGACTCGAGGAGCCTGAAGAAAGCTCAGTGCCTTCATTATAAAGCTGGTGCTGTCAGGACACAAACCAACTGAACACGGGGGCGGCAAACACATAACAGACAGCGAAAACGGAATACTAACAAAAAGTTCAGAGGACCCAAGGAGGGCAGGAAAGGGGAAAAAGAACAAACACAGCACCCGGGGAAACACAAGAACAAGGTGGACATAAATGCAAGCATGTCCATAATCTCATAAAGTGCAAATGGCCTGAGAGCACCGATGAACGGACGCGCGTGGACGGAGCACCCACCGAGCCTGACCACTTCCTGCAAAGCCACGCAGTCAGGACAGGTGGCGCTGGTGCCAGACACGGCCAGGGCACGGAGGGAGCAGGCCATCCAGCCAGGCCACGCTCTATCTTCGTATGATGCTGAGCTCTGAATAGTTTTTACATTTTAAAAGCACTTTTTAAAAAAGGATGTGAGACAGAGACTATATGGCCCATGGTCCTAAAATGTTTACTACTTGGCCCGCCACAGAAAAGGTTTACCAACTTCTGAAATAGGAAGCCCAGAAAAAGGCCGACACATAGGACCAAGTGATGTTTGACAAAGGTGCAGAGGCCATTCAAGGGAGAACGGGTAGTCTGCTCCACCAGTGGTGCTGGAATGACTGGACATCCACAGGGAGAGAACGAGAGAACCTCCGCCTAAAGCTCAGACCTCATACAAAGATCGCCTACCTCACCCTGGCCGGTTTGGCTCGGTGGATAGAGCGTCAGCCTGTGGACTGAAGGGTGCCAGGTTCGGTTCTGGTCAAGGGCACATGCCTGGATTGCGATGCCCAGTAGAGGGCGTGCAGGAGGCAACCAATGGATGATTCTCTCTCATCATTGATGTTTCTATCTCTCTCCCTCTACCTTCCTCTCTGAAATCAATAATATATATATATATCCTACCTCAAAACACACCATAGATCTAATATAAAACATAAAGCCACAAAACTTTTGAAGAAAATTTTTGTGACCTGAGTTTAAGCAGAGTTCTTATACATGACATCAAAAACCTAACCCATAAAAGAAAAAAGTGAGAAATGGGACTTTATCAAAATGAAAAATGTGTTTTCTGCAAAAGGCGCTGTTAAGAGAATGAAAAGACAAGGCACAGATTTGAGAAATTATGTTCTCATTTCATATCTAACACAGGACTTGTATCCAGAATAAATACAGCACTCCTAAACCTCAACAGTCAGAAAACAAATGATCCAATTTAAAAATGAGCGAAAGACTGATGATAGGAAGTATAGATGGTAAATAAGCATCGATAACCATTAGGGCAACACAAATGTAAACATAGGTGCAGTTTTAAACTGGGTGCCATTACACAGCTGGCTAAACTCTAACAATACCGGTGCCGGCACAGCTTCGGTGTGACTGGAGCCCGCGCCCGCTGGCCGGTGCAGAACGGCACAGCCACCCTCAGCAGCAGCTTTGCGGTTTCCTATAAAGCTAAGCTCGGAGTTAGCACATGGCTCAGAATCCCACCGGTAGATGTTAACCCGAGAGAAATGAAAACCTGTGCTCACCCAAACCCTAGCCACGGGATTGCCAGAGCTCCACTCACCATCATCAAAAACTAGAAACAACTCCATGTCTGTAGCAGAGGAATGGCTAGACAAACCGTGACCTTTCATACAAGGACTGCTCAACAGGAAAAAGGTAGAAACTACAGAAACAACTTGAGTGGATCCCAGGGCGTGGTGCTGTGTCACAGAAGGTTCCATATTCACTGGCTCCTGTTATAGGACATTCTCAAAAGAGCAAACCTCTCATGAGGAGAACAGACTGTGGTCGTCAGGGTTGGGGTGGGAATGGTTCCACTACAGAGACGTAGTGCTGGTGTTTTTTGAAGGAGGGAGATGTTTTGATTATGGTGGCAATTGCACACATATTAAAATTCATGTCCCCAAAACTATACAGCAAAAAGAAAAAGAGGGAGATGGGGATGAGGGAGGGAGGGCAGGAGGAGAGGAGGAAGAGGAGGAGGAGGAGAAAAGAAAGGAGACAAGAAGAGAGGCGAAAGGAAAAGAAGAAAAAAGAAAAGAGAAGAGAAGAGGAAAGGAAAGGAAAGAAGGTTGGTTCACTCTTGAAGAAGTTGGGAACCATGCTACATTCTCTCCTTAGACCAGAACGGAAGGGGCTGGTTAGACTGAAGCCGGAGGCCAGGAGGGAGGCTCTCGTCTTGGAGACGGAATAGGAAAGGCGGGAACCAGGAGGGAAATGAAGGTACGTGAGAGGCCCAGAGCCCTGCCCTCAAAGACCTGGTGACCTCATAGGGAGGGAAGTCCATCCAGCGGGAAACCCGTGCACAGACAATGACCAAGACAGGCAGCACCGCAGCCATCTGGGTCCCACGGGAGCCACGGGCATCCTGTGCTCTGAGGCGCTCCAGAGCTGGGTGCTCACCTCTCAGCTTGCAGGATGGGAGAGGGAGGCATCCCTTTCCCTGCCGGCCCCCTACCCCGCCCCCCCTGCCGTGGGATGAACTGGTGGCCTTCCCTCAGCAGTAGGACCTCGTGACGGCGTGCTCAGAGCACACAGGCAGGGAGTGTCCAAGAACCCGGCCCCCGCCCAGGCTCCCAGCTTTCCAGCGCCTCTGCCCAGCCTCGGTCTGGAGCTGCGGTTTGTGCCGTGTGC
>NW_005871295.1:148687-174146 GCF_000147115.1 Myotis lucifugus | reverse complement strand
TTATTCATAGATTGCTGACTTTCTGGATTGATTGTGCAAGCCCCTCCTTTTATTGATGTCCACCTTCTATTGACAGACATCTACCCTGGGAGAGAAATGAAATGAAACTCTCTTTCTTTTCATTGTAAAAAGCATTTGAATTCCTAAGGTGTGATAAGGCCACCCAGCCATCCACAGTCAAGGTACACATTTTCATGGAGGATGTTCCCACTCTTGAATAAATCAAAACAATTTTTTTCTTTTAATTTAAACTTTCTTCTATAACTGTTTTCTTGTTACTTAAAAGCTAGTTTTTTTTAAAAAACTACTTCCAAAGCTTTTCAAGCTGTATATGTCCTTGGAATGAATCTACACTAATGAAAGAGAAACATACAAATTGGTGTCACTCCCCTATGGCCACCAGCCAATCAGGATAAGTATGCAAATTAACCCAAAAAAGATGGCGGTTAATTTTCATATGCAGACGTGGAGCGAAGACTGAAGACAGCATAGAAGGAAGCCAAGCTCTGCAGAAGGGAGCGAAATGGCAGAGAAGGGAGGGAGCCGAGGCAGCAGACACGAAAGCAGAGCCGAGGCAGCAGAGATGGGAGGGAGCAAGGCAGCGGAGAAGGGAACAAAGCCCCTTCTCTGCTTCGCTCCAGCTGCAGGAAGCCCTATTCTTGCAGGAATAGGCCCAAGGAAACCCTATTTCTGCAGGAATCTTCCTGCAATGGGCCTCTAGTTTATAAATAAGAATTGAGCCCGGCCAGTGTGACTCAGTGGTTTAGCATCTACCTATGAACCAGGAAGTCACAGTTTGATTCAGGGTCAGGCCACATGCCCAGGTTGTGAGCTTGATCCCCAGTACAGGGTGTGTAGGAGGCAGCTGATCAATGATTCTCTCTCATCATTGATGTTTCTATCTCTCTCCGTCTCCCTTCCTCTCTGAATCAGGAAGAATATATTTTAAAGAGAGAGAGAGAGAGAGAGAGAGAGAGAGAGAGAGTATATATGTTTGTAAATAAGAAAACATGTATTTGATGCTCTTAGAAAGTCTTATTTTCTTTCATTAAAACTTGTGCAGTATAGGGAACTCCATAGATTCTCTTAATTTGAAGGATACTAATTCAGACTTCCTTGGGAAAATGTGTCACTTATATATATATATTTTTTTAATCAAAAGCTGAAATATTTTCTATTCAGAAAATATATTTAGATCTAAATATCTTTCATAATTTTAACCCTAAAATATCAATTTAAATATTTTAAAAATGGTTGGGATGTTTGTTTTTTTAAATAAGTTAGGTTACTGGAGTTCTACATGTTACTGGATCACCTGGGGTAATTTTCTGATTGGACAATTAAGAATTATAGTCAGAGTGGAGGACATGAGAATTTTTAAAGAACATATTCAATTTACTTTAGAAGCCGAACCCCTCTTATCATGTGACTTGTTCTGTATGTTTGTTAAACTATATTATCACATAAGCATTGCTGCTATTGGGACAAACAGTGACAGTTGATTCGGGTCATTTGAATGCCCACTGTCTGTTTTCATTTGTATGTTCGTTTTGACTCTGTCATATGCTCAAACTTCAGTGGAAGTCATGAGAACCTATTATTTTTGCCTACTCCCTTCTTTACGTTGGAAATATTCTTTTTTACTCAAAGGGACCTTAACTTTGATGTAAGGGATTGTTTCCGTTGCCAACTTTTTTCTTCCTTGCCAAGTAAGACAGTTGTTGTGAACTCTTCAGTGATGCCTTCCTCAGGATATTTGCAGATGTGGTTGGGAAAGTCATTTCATCCCCGACCTTTGCATGTCAGGTGCTGGGGTGCCAGGGTGCCACCTCGCCTATGCCCTGGCTCTCTGATCGTGATGGTGATCATGGGCCGCAGGTGAGGCGGCACCCCCGGGCCCCGGGCTTTCCCTCCGATCGCGATAGTGGTCACGGGGCCGCAGGCGGTGCCGCCTCATCTGTGCCCCGGCTCTCTGATGGCGATCACCAGCTGGGGGGCAGGCAAAGGCGGCCCTGGTTCTCCAATCCAGGGCTGGAGGGCAGGGCAAAGGGGCCGCCTTTGCCCTGCCACCTGGCTCTTGCCTGCAGCCTGGGTTTCTGATCACCATTCTTCTGTCCTTCCCCTTTCACCTCCCATCATTGCACCTATGTATGCAAAGTAACCGCCATCTTTGTTGGCAGTTAATTTGCATATAGCCCTGATTAGCCAATGGGAAGCCTATCGAAGGTATGGGCAATTACCCTTTTTGTCTTTTATTAGATAGTACTAGAGGCCTGGTGCACAAATTCATACATGGGTGGGGTCCCTTGGCCTGGCTGGCAATCAGGGCTGTCTTGCCCAGTCCCTATCAGGGCCGATTGGGACCAGCTGGCCAGGTGGAGAAACCATGGGAGGTTGGCCAGGGGGCAGCTCCTGCATTGAGTGTCTGTCCCTTGGTGGTCAGTGTGCGTCATAGCAGCCAGTCGAACAGTAGACTGGTCATAACAGTCGCTTAGGCTTTTATATATATACTAGAGGCCCGGTGCACAAAAATTTGTGCACTCGGGGGGGGGGTCCCCCAGCCCGGCCTGTGCCCTCTCACAGTCTGGGACCCCTCGGGAGATAACGACCTGCTGGCTTAGGCCTGCTCCCAGGTGGCAGAGGGCACGCCCAATCCCTAGGTGCAGCCCCTGGTCAGGCTCAGAGCAGGGCCGATTGGGGAGTTGGGGCGCCACCCCCTGTCATGCACAGAGCAGGGCGGATCGGGAGGTTGCGATGCCACCCTCAGTCACGCTCAGGGTAGGGCCGATTGGGGGGGTTGGGGCACCGCCCCCTGTCACACTCAAGGCAGGGTCGATGGGGAGGTTGCGGCGCCACCCCCTGTCACGCACAGAGCAGGGCCGATCAGGGGGTTGGGGCGCTGCCCCCTGTCACTCACAGAGCAGGGCCCATCAGGGGGTTGAGGAGCTCCCCCCTGTCATGCACAGAGCAGGGCCGATCAGGGGGTTGAGGAGCTCCCCCCTGTCACTCACAGAGTAGGGCCGATAGGGGAGTTGGGGCACCACCCCCTGTCACACACAGAGCAGGGCAGATCAGGGGGTTGGGGCGCTGCACCCTGTCACACTCAGAGCAGGGCCAATGGGGAGGTTATGGCTCTACCCTGTCACACACAGAGCAAGGCCTGTGGAGGGGGGTTGGGGCGCCACCCTCTATCACCCATAGAACAGGGCTGATCAGGGGGTTGGGGCGCTGCCACTGTCACACTCAGGGCAGGGCCGATGGAGAGGTTATGGCTCTACCCTGTCAAACACAGAGCCGCAGGGCGATCAGGGGATTGGGGAGCTCCCCCCTATCAGGCACAGAGCAGGGTTGATCAGGGGGTTGGGGCGCCTTCCCCTGTCACAAACAGAGCCGCAGGGCGATCAGGGGGTTTGGGCGCTGCCCCCTGTCACGCTGATCCCGGTGCCGGGAGCCTCGCTGCTCCACTGATCCCGGTGCTTGGAGGCATATTACCCTTTTACTATATAGAATAGAGGCCTGGTGCACGGGTGGGGGCCGGCTGGTTTGCCCTGAAGGGTGTCCTGGATCAGGGTGGGGGTCCCCACTGGGGTGCCTGGCCAGTCTGGCTGAGGGGCTGAAGGCCGTTTTCAGGTTGGCGGGTGACTGAAGCTCCCAACTGCTCCTTTTTTTCTTTTTTTTTTTTTTCTATTCTGGGCCAGCTTTAGCTCTGAGGCCTCGGCTCTGACCTTTACCTTCTGTATTTGATACAATGTTTCGGTCCGGCTGGCTGAAGCCCAGCTGACTGAAAGCCGGTTTCTAGGGTTTTGTTTAGCTTCTATATTTGCAACATAGTACATAGTTGCTTAGAGTTGCAGTTGAGAGGACGGCAAGTCAGGCGGAGAACGTTGGAGTCCACCGTCACTGGAGCAAGCAAGCCTCCCTGTTCGCTTCAGTGCATGGCTGCCGGCCGCCATCTTGGCTGACAGTTCATTTGCATAAGGATATGCTGATTAGCCAATGGGAAGGGTAGCGGAGTGACACCAATTTGCATGTTTCTCTTTTATTAGTGTAGATAGACTAGAGGCCTGGTGCAGAAAAATTTGTGCACTCGGGGAGGGGGGTCCCTCAGCCCGGCCTGTGTCCTCTTGCAGTCTGGGACCCCTCCGGGGATGACCACCTTCTGGCTTAGGCCTGCTCCCCAGGGGATTTGGCCTAAGCTGGCAATCAGACATTCCTCTGGCAGCCTGGCAGCCCTCGGAGGATGTCCACTTGCCAGCGGGGAGCAGACCTAAGCTGCAGTTGGACATCCTTAGCCCTGCTGAGGAGGCAGAAGAGGCTCCCAACCCCACGGCTGTACTGGCAGCCAGTAGCCCGGCTTGTGGCTGAGCAGAGCTCCCCCATGTGGGAGTGCACTGACCATCAGGGGGCAGCTCTTGTATTGAGCGTCTGCCCCCTGGTGGTCAGTGTGTGTCATAGTGACCAGTCATTCCCAGTTTTTCTGCTGTTAAGGTCAGTTTGCATATTACTCTTTTACTATATAGGATAGAGGCCTGGTGCACAGGTGGGGGCCGGCCAGTTTGCCCTGAAGGGTGTCCCGGATCAGGGTGGTGTCCCACTGGGGTGCCTGGCCAGCCTGGGTGAGGGGCTGATGGCTGTTTGCAGCTGGTCACACCCCCTTCAGGGTGGGGGTCCCCACTGGGGTGCTTGGCCAGCCTGGATGAGGGGCTGAGGGCCGTTTTCAGACTGGCCATACCCCCTCAGGGTGGGGTCCCCACTGGAGTGCCTGGCCAGCCTGGGTGAGGGGCTGAGGGCCATTTTCAGGCTGGCCACACCCTCTTCAGGGAGGAGGGTCCTGCTAGGGTGCCTGGCCAACCTGGGTGAGGGGCTGATGGCTGTTTGCAGACTGGCCA
The DNA here is from genome assembly GCF_000147115.1 of Myotis lucifugus. Classification (NCBI taxonomy): domain Eukaryota; kingdom Metazoa; phylum Chordata; class Mammalia; order Chiroptera; family Vespertilionidae; genus Myotis; species Myotis lucifugus. The sequence continues at coordinate 169,257 of NW_005871295.1, read as the reverse complement.
CAGCCCCCCAGCGGGGCCCCTCACCCCATGAGGGCGTGGCCAGCCTGGGTGAAGGGCTGATGGCTGTTTGCAGGCTGACCACGATCGCCAGCCACCCAAGCTCCCAGTGGAGGCTGGCTGGAAGCCGGTATCTGGGATTTATTTATCTTCTACAATGGAAACTTTGTTGCCTTGAGCGGCGGCCACAGCTGGCCAGGGCAGGCGGGAAGCTTTGCTTCCTCCATCGCAGGGGCAACCAAGCCTCCTGCTTGCTCCAGCTCCGTGGCTGCCAGCCGCCATCTGCATATAGTCACTCTGATTGGCTGGTGTGTGTGGCTTGGGGCATAGCCGAGGTGCGGTCAATTTGCATCTTTCTCTTTTATTAGATTAGATTATACTGTAAGAGAGAGTTGCCTCTTTTCCCTTATTCTTTTTATCTGTTTATTTATATATACCAGTATGGACACATAGCTATTTATTTTATTTTGGGGGTTAAAATCTAATACCATTGTTTATTTTGTTGCTCAAATTATTCTAGCTTTGACCATTGAGAGTTCCTGGAGGTTGACTCCTATATTCTTTTCAGATGCTCCCTCCTTGTTGGTTGGTTTGTTGGTTTGTTTGTTTGTTTTGAGGGTTTTTATACTTTCTGGAACCACCAGACTCACCTCAAATTTTTCCTGCCTCAAGCCTGGAATCAACCATTTCTCCATGGAGCCCTAGTTCCTTTCATTGAAGAATGGTTTTAGAAACCAGGAACGGGGCACTAGGTGTGTTCATTGCTCCTAGATGCCATTGCTTCTATAGATAGAGCCAGGAAATATATATGTGTAATCACCCATGAACACACATGTTATGTTTACCTTTGTATTTTTATTAAATAGCATGAGTTCATACTTATATCTCAGATTTTAACCCAATACTACAGGGTTTACTTTAGCCTTCCCACTTTTCTTTTCTTTCTTATTAAGATTTTTGTTGATTTTTTAGAGAGGAAGGGAGAGGGAGAGAGAGAGAGAAACATCGATGTGAGAGTGAAACATTGATCAGCTGCCTTCTGCACGCCCCCTACTGGGGATCGAGCTGCAACCCAGGCATGTGCCCTGACCAAGAATCAAACTGGCAATCTTTCTGTGTGGACGACAATCAACTAAGCCACCCTGGCCAGGGTACCTCCCACTTTTCTTATTTGTAACTTCTTCTATAGTGAGTAACCAGCTTTCATTATCTATACTTTATTTACTTATTTGTTCTAGTGTACACATAAAGAATTCAGACTTGCTAATTATACCCTTGAAAGCAACCATTTAATAACTAGGTTACAGCACTTATGTACACTTTGTCTTTAGCTTTACAATATTCAGTCAGATGCTCTTTCCACAGTTACTTAAATTATTTCTTTTCTTCCCCACATCCTACAATGTGGTTATGCTCTTCGTTTCTTACAGCTAAATTCACGTTGTTTGCATTTCATCTCAGGTTAACCTCTTGTCCTAGCTGATTTCAATTATTTGCTTGTTTGGAGGAATGTGAAGGGTATATAAAATGTTACTATGGTACTAAGGGCCAGAGCGAATAAAAAAGATATACAGTAGGTAGGTCCTCGGGTTACGTCGGAGATCTGTTCCTATGGCGCTACGTAACACGATTTTCACCGTAAGTCGGAACCCACCTACATAAGCACCTACGTCACTCACATGGAGCACATACATAGCAGTAATGAAATGAAACAGTAAAAAAAAATTTTAAAGAAAAATAACAATTCCTGACCTTTACTTGTGGTAAATAAATAATAAAAAGCATGAAGCACATATGTATATACGTCGAAATGACGGAACATTTTTTTTTATAAATAAATGGGAGATGGTGATGTAACCACAAAACGATGGACATCGAGTCCGACATAACCCGAGGACTGCCTGTACTCAAGAAGGTGTCACCCTCCTCACTACCTGATACCTTTTCCCATTTCACTCTTCTTTCTGCCCATTCTCAAACCCCTTCCCTTCACCCTTAATCAAACTCTTCAATTTTGGTTTATTTTCCTATATTTCTTTTGCACAAATGAGCAGGTAGGTGCCTGTATTTTCTTACTTATCTTTGTTCTTCAGTGAAGAGTGACTTGCTACAGACATTCTTCTGCACTGCCCCGACATGGCCCGAGCATACTCCCACATGCAGAGTGTTCTGGAAATAGAGTATCCTGAAAATGACTCCATATTAGTTTATAGAATGCTTTCTCATTTTTTACAGCTGTATAGTACTCCATTATGTGGATATACCATAGTTTATTAACACACGGAACTTCTTTCTGTTCTTCAAACAAGCCAAGCTTATTTCTGCCCTGGGATATAGCACTGGTTTCTTCTTCCAAAGCACTTTTCCTAGAATTTCCCATTGCTGCCTCCTTGAGGCTCTTGGTTCATATTTACCTCTTCAGAAAGCGTGTCCCACCACCATTGTGAAGTGGCCACAGCTCCAGTCCTCCCAGTCATTGCTTTATTTTCTTTGTAGCTGTCATTTTGCTTGCTTGCTTGCTGACTTAGTGTGTTGCCTATCACTTTGTACCCACTAGAGCAGTGGTCTGCCCTGGGATATAGCACATGCAGCTCTTTGGCCCCTTGAGTGTGGCTCTTCCAAAAAATACCGGCTCTTCCACAAAATACCGACTTCTGCGCATGGACCACAAAGCTTCAATCGCACTGTATGTGAGCGCCCCCACGTGGTATTTTGTGGAAGAGCCACACTCAAGGGGCCAAAGAGCCGCATGTGGCTCGCGAGCCGCTGTTTGCTGACCACGGCCCTAGAGGGTAACTCTGTGTTCTGGGCACTGCGGCATCTCTATGCTGGCACAGTACGAGGTCCTTAATGTTTTTGAAGTGAAGCAGATACTGTTGGGTCTCACCCATGGCCCCATGGCCCACCCTGGAGTCCCAGGCAGATAGGTCCTACACAAACCAATGGCTTCCTGTGTCTACCTGAGGGACTCTGGCTATGAGTGTGATCTAGCTCATGTTAGGGTAAGCCAGATGTTAGTGCCCCAGGAGTGACTCTCAACCAACGATGGACAGCTTCTTCAACCCCTGTGAGCAATTCTAAAGTGTGGTGTACAATGAACCCAGGGCTCAGTGGGATGGCCCACTTGCCCATAGCTGTGACTGATTCAAGAGTACACTCTCTGCTGGCGCTGCCCTTCCCCATCTCATTTCCCCACCCCGGCCCTGTGCTCCCCAGCAGTGCTGCCTACATAAACTACTCGCACCCATCTCCCTGCCTCCAGCTCTGCTTCTGGGGGAAGCCAAGCCAGGACTCTTGGTAAAGGAATGGCCGTTTGGTGAGCGTCCCCTCGTCCTGTACTGCAGAGCTCCGGCCTTGGCCCTTCCTTGGTCAGCATTTTTAACCTCTTGGATGAGAGACGGGAGAGGCAACTGCTCCAAATGCTGAGCTTTAATAAGCCAACTCCATGGGGAGGGAGGCATTGCCCGGACAGAAATCCTTAGGAAAAAGCCCAGAGCATGTGCAGCGTCACCAGCCAAGGGGATCAACATCGGAGAACACCCAGCTGCCTCAGGCTTCCTGACAAGGGCCAAAGGGGCAGCAGCTGCCCTGGGGCCAGGCCATCGCAGGGTGTGATGGGAAGCCTCCAGGGCTATGTATAAAGAGCGATAGTACATTTTTAAAAAGACCCAGAGAAGGGTGACTATGGAGAGCAGAAATCTGGAGGCCACATTGTTGAATGTGTACTTGGGGAAGAGAGACCCGGAGAAGCAGGGCAAGTGGGGGTGCCTGGGGTCCGTGCCATGGGGTAGGTGTCCCAGGCCTCCTGATGGTAGGAATGACCTGGGGGTCATTTTAAAATACACTGACCCGAGAGTGACAGCACTGACAAGGACAACGCGGGGAACTCCAGGGCGCCAGCCCACCACAAAAGACACTAATCATCTGGCAAAAAACTGAGTCAACTTCCGAAGAGCTCTGGAATCTAGTCAGACACGTACACGAGGGATAGGTTTGGGGATAAAGAAGCTGCTGCTTTTCAGTAAATGAGCATCACGGCATTTAAAATGGCCCACCGACCATCCCTCCCTCCCCAGAGAGGCAGTGGCCATGAAGACAGCAGCCCTCGCTGCAGGCTGCTGGTGCCAAAGGGACAAGGTGGAACTTACTCTCAATGAGTCGTGGCTGCCTGTGACCTGTCTGAAGGACTGGCCCAGGGGGGTGCCTTTGTTGTTACCAACCCAGAGCGTTCCCAGGCTGGAGCGGCTTCCTACGCGCAGTGCTTGCCAATAGCATTTAAAGGCATAAGAAACATCAGTAGGGACAAGCAATTGACAAACCAGAAAACCTGGGAAGGAAGAGGTTGTGAAAGAAGGTGCTTGGGGAACAAGGGCTTTTAAAAGCTCCCACGCATCCCACAGTATCAACAAGTTGATACGTGACCAGGGCTGGATGCAAATCAGAAGAGGCCCACGAACAGCCTACGCGTTCTCCTCTGGCTGATCATCAGGCACCATAAAAGCGAACGGGGAGGCTGGGGCGGACGGGTAAAGGGCCCTTATGCAGAGCCAGTCTTCAAACACTGGGGGAGTCGTCTTTTCTTCTTTCTTTTCTGTTTTGGCAGAGCTCCAGCCATTTTTTAAACTATCAAAACATTATTTGTCCACTAAGCTAATGGAACACGGACCTCAGTTCTCGCACATGACAAAGAATACAGATTTTACAACAGCAGTTTAGAACACTAAGCAAGCACACAACAACAACAAGCAACAAAGTCAAACCCTTGATGGGGATCAAATTTCTAGAGTTGCCACCAGGCCTGTGTGGCTCAGTGGATTGAGCATTGTTCCATGCACCAAGAGGTCTCCAGTTGGATTCCTGGTCAGGGCACATCCCATGTTGTGGGCTTGATCCCCAATAGGGGGCATGCAGGAGGCAGCCAATGATGTTTCTCTCTCATCAATGTTTCTTTCTCTCTCCCTCTCCCCTCCTCTCTCTCTAAAATCAATAAAAATATATATATTTTTAGATTCTAGAGTTGCCAACAAATGTCCAGTTTTGAACAAAAAATTATAAGGCATGCAAAAACAAGGAAATACAGTGCATTGACAAGAAAAATAAATTAGTAAAAACGGTCCATCAGAAGGCCCGGGTATTGAACTTACTAGACAAAGATTTTAAATCAATTGTCTTAAAAATGCTCAAAGAACTAAAATAAACATGAACACTGAATTAAGGAAACCAGGAGAGTAACATCTCATCGAATAGAGACTACAGATATAAAAATAGAAATTACAACAGAAATTAAATAGAGATTCAGGAGTTGAAAAGTACAATAACTGAAATGAAAAATTCACTACAAGGCATCAGTAGCAGATTTGAGCACACAGAAGAAAGAACTGGTGAATTTAAAGATATGTCAATTAGGATTATCTAGTCTGAGGAGCACAAAGAAAAGAAGAATAATGAAAAATGAACAGAACCTAGAAGAACTGTGGGGTACCATCAGTCAGACAAATGTTTGTAGAGATATATAAGATCTAATCACACTGCAATTGTGGTTTTTAACTTCTTCTCTATATGATTTAAAAGTCAAATTCATAAATCAATCATTATAAACCTATGTTAACAGGTACACATGTATAAAGATGAAATTTGTGACCATAGCAACATGGGAAGGACAGTGCTGTGAATGAGCAGAGTTTTTGTATACTACTGAAACTAAATTGGTATTATTTCACACTGAATTGTTATACAATTAAGATGTTAATTGTATTCCCCAGGGTAGCTACTAAGGTCAAAAATGAAAATAGATCTAGATTTAGATAGATATAAAAAAAGAAATGAGAAGGAAATAAAAATCATACATTAGAAAAAAAAGCAATCACAGCAGAGGCAGTAATGGAAGAATTGAGGAACAAAGAAGTTATGAGACACATAGAAAACACTCAGCAAAATGACAGAAATAAGTTCTCCCTTAGTAATAAAACTCTAAATATAAATGGGTTAAACTCTCCAATCAAAAGGCCAGAAATTGACCGAACAAATAAAAAAAAATATGATCAAAGTATACACTGTCTGCAAGAGATTCACTTTAGATCTAAAAACACAAATAAGTTGAAAACAAAAGAATGGAAGAAGTATACAAACAGTGACCAAAAGAGAGCTTGGTGGCTGTACTAATATCAGACAAGATAGACTTAAGATAAAAAGTATATGATACAATAAAGGACATTACATATTGATCAGTCAATCCATCAGTAAGGTAAAATAAATATAAATATATATGTACCTAGCAACAGAGCTTCAAAATATATGAAGCAAAAATTAACAAAATTGAATGGAGAATTAGACATTTCAACAATAGTTGCAGACTTTGATGCCCCACTTTAAATAATGGGTAGACAACAGAAGATCAATAAGAAAAGAGAGAAACAGATCCATTAGGAAACTAGACAGAAGATCAATAAGAAAATAGAAGACTTAAACAATAAACATAATAAATCAAGTAGACCCAACAGGTAAAAATAGAACATTCCATCCAACAGCAGCAGAATATACATTATTCTCAAGTGCACTTGGAACATTCTCAGGACACACCAAATGTAAGGCCACAAAACAAGTCTCAATAAAGTTTAAAAGACTAAGATTTTATAAAGACTCTTCGCTGACTACAACAAATTAGAAACCAAAATGGAAGGAAAAATGGAAAGTTCATGAATATGTGGAAATTAAACATCATACTCTTAAACAACCAATAAGTCAAAGAAGAAATTATAAGTGAAATCAGAAAACACTTTGAGATAAATAAAAATGAAAAAATAAAACAAAACAGATACCAAAATCTATTAGGTGAGGAAAGCAGTGAAAAGAGGTAAATTTATAACTGGAAAAATCACAAATCAATAAGCTAACTTTACACCTTAAGGAACTATCAAAAGAAGACAAGCTAAACTCAAAACTACTAAAAGGAAGGAAAGAATAAAGAGTAGAGCATTGACAGATGAAATAAGAAATAGTAAAGCAGTGGAGAGAATTAAGAAAACAAAAAGTTGGTTCTTTGAAAAGATCAACAGATTGAAAAACAGTTAAACTGAATAAGAAAAAAGAGAGAAAACTCAAATTACTTCAATTCAAATGAAAGTGGAAAGAAATGGAAAAGCTGATTCTAAAATCTATATGAAGGAGAGGCCGGGGGGAGGTCAGTGGGGAAAAAAAAAGAAAAAAAAGAGAGAGACATATGTACTACTATTTGTAATACCTTAAACAATAAAATTTAAAAAATAAAATCCATATGAAATTTCAGGTGTCCCCAAATAGCCAAAATAATCTTGAAAAAGAAAAACAAAGTTAGGGGACTCATATTTGCCAATATCAAAAATTATTACAAAGCTACAATGATCAAAACTGTGTACTCATAGAATAGAAGGATGGGGATATAGACCAATGGAATAGAATTAAGAGTCTGGAAATAAAGCCACATACTTATGGCCAATTGACTTTTGAAAACGGTGCCAATGCCATTCAATGGGGGAAAGAATATTCTATTTAGCAAAGGATGGTGGGCCATGTGGCTATCCACATGCAAAAAAATAAATAAATAAATACCATACACCAAACTATTTGAGATGAATCAAAGACCTAAATGTGAGTGTTAAACTGTAAAACTCTTAGAAGAAAACAGGGTAAATCTTCATGGCCTTGGGTTTGTCAATGGATTCTTAGATATGACACCCGGAGCACACACAACCAAAGAAAAAACTAAACTTTCTTAAAATTAAAAACTTTAATGTTTCAAATGACACTTTAAAAAAAGTGAACAAATGAACCACAAAGTGGGAAAAAGTATTTGCAAGTCATATATCTGGTAAGAGTCTATTATCCAAAATATATGAAGAGCTCTTACAACTCAGCAACAAAGACAAGAACCCAATTTTTTTAAATGGGCAGATGACTGAACAGACATTTCTCCAAAGAAGATGTACAAAAATGGCCAAGAAGCACGCAAAGAGATATTCAATGTCATTTGTCATTAGAAAATTTACATCAAAACCACAATGAGCTGCCACTTCATACTCACTAGGGCGACAAAAATAAAAAAGATGTTGGTGAGGTTGCAGAGAAGTTGGAGCCCTGGTGCATTGCTAGTAGGAATGCAGAATGGTGCAGCCACTGTGGAAACGGTTTGGCGGTTTCTTGAAAAGTTGAACAGAGAGTTACAATGCGACCCAGCAATTCTGCTCCTAGAACTGAAGACAAATATTCAAACAAAACTTATACGTGAATGTTCACAGCAGCTCTGTTCTCAAGAGCCAAAAGGTTGAAATAGCCCAAATGTCCATCTGCCGATGAGGGTATAAAGCACTGGTGCCTCCTTGCAATAGAATATTGTTCGCCATGAAAAGGAATGAAGAACTGAGTCACGCTCAGCAGAGATGAACCTTGACATGTTGCCTAGTTCCCTTTGCGTGGAACATTCAGAACAGGCGTCCCGCAGGCAGAGAGCATGTGAGTGGCTGGTGAGTGACGGCTCCACGGGTACGGCTTCCCTTTCAGGTGATGGAAGTATTTGGGAGCCGCATAGAGGTGATCAGTGTACTAGCTGCCACTCAACAGTATGCTTTAAAACAGCTAGTTTATGGTATCTTAACTTTACCCCAATTTTTAAAAACCTGATTCCTAGTTCCCAATGCATATCTATAGACTCAGAACCCTTAGGGTGGAACCAAGGAATCGGAATTGTTTGAACGCTGCCCAGCTCTGGGCTGTGCTTCCCTGGGGGCTGGCTTGGGGGGAGCGGGCGGGGAGGGCTGGAGGTGCCCTTGGGAAGGCCAGTGCCATCAGCCTCTGGAAGGGGTTGGGTGCCCGGGCCTCTCCCTCCCTGAGGAACTCCCACTCCCTCCTCTCTGGTCCCCTCCAGGCCCCAGGCTCCCTCATTCCTCAGGAGGCAGCTTCCCTCCCCAAAGCATGTGATTCCATAGAAATCCCCTTCTCCTGACAGAACACGCACACAGCCTGGGGCCGGGCGGGCTCTTGGTGTGTTGTTCCCTGTAATCCTCGCCAAAACTTCAGAGACAGCTACTGTGGTCTCCTCTTACAGCTGAGAAAACGGAGGCTGAGCAAGGACAAGTGTTTGCCCAGGGCCATGCGGGTGGAGGGGAGCAGCCAGGCCTGCCTTAGGCCAGGTCCTGCTTTTTCTCACCTCATCCAGCTTGGGTTTGGAGACTGGGTTCCAGGGTCTCCCATAGCCTTGGGGATGGTTATTTCCACTCTCAGACAGAGAGCCTAAGGCACAGAACAGTCCCCTGGTGTGCCCAAGGTCAAGGCCACGTAGAGAGCACAGCCTGACCCTGACCAGCAAAGCGGGTGTAAGTAGTGCTGGCTCCAAGGCGTCCCTGTGCGGGTGCACCGAACAGACAATGGCAGGTCATCTATAACCCAAACACTTTCAGTAACAACCATGTGATAGAAAAAGATTAATGCCCAGAAAAAGCACTGTCAGTAAAATGTTTCTCTTCTCTTATTCAACATCACACACACACACACACACACACACACACAACACACTCTCACACACACACACACTCACACATGCACACACATTCAGGTAAAGAAGATTAAGAAAAACTTTAAAGGAAAATAAAATAAATCAAATATTACAGTACTTGAAAGGAAAAAGTCAGCTGTTTATTCAATAGCTTTTGTGTCTATCTAGCAGTTTGAACTTTGATCCTTTAGTTATAAGTTGAGCTAATAATCTATACATATAAAAGCCTAAGCTACTGTTACAACGGGTGGACCACTCGACTGGTTGACTGGTCGCTATGACAATGCACTGACCACCAGGGGGCAGATGCTCAATGCGGGAGCTGCCCCCTGGTGGTCAGTGAGCTCCCACAGTTAACCTCCTGCAGCCAGCCAACCTCCCGAGGTCCCTCCCCCAGATCACCAGCCCCAATCAGCCCCTATCGGGATTGGACAAGACAGCCCTGATCAGGCTGAGGGACCCCACTAGTGCATGAATTCATGCACCGGGCCTCTAGTATTTTATATAAATAACTGTTTGGTAACTAATAAGTGACTTTTAATAAAGCAGAAACATCTGCAAAGGGCATAATTTAGGCCATTAATGAGTCACAGTGATGCAATGTTTTATTTCCTGGTTTATTATTTTGTTCTAAAATTACTAATGAACACTGAATAATATAAATTTAGATTTTAAAGGCACTATGCAAATTCTGCCAGATGCTCCATGTGAACAAGCAGACCCTTCCCCTCCCAGTGCGCACTCTTCGCTGCTTTCAGTCCTGAACACTGACTGGCACCTTCGGTTCTGAGAGCTTCTCTCTTCAAAGACTGTGTGGCATGTCAGTACCAGGAGGGATGGGAGCTCGCACTGTGCCTACAGGAGCAAAGGTGGGAACTGGACCGTGCAAGCCCTGTGGCAGGGCCCACGGGGCAGGGCTGCCTGTGCAACAGGAGGCTCATGTTATCTTCCAAGTAGAAGCCGAGGTTCGGGGAGGCTAAGTAAGGAAAGCATGCTCATTTGAAGCTTATACGTACAACATGAAAGCTAACCAGAGCAATGTTTTAGAACTTACATCCACAAAAGGTTGTTTGGCCCAGGAAATGTTATCCCCGACGCAGTTTAGACTCGCTGGCTCAGGGCGACAGCACAAGTGACCCGATGTGAGTCTGTTTCATCATTGTCTCTATGGTTTCCTTAGACCCCGCAGCTCTGCTGCCTGCGCCAGAGCGGACTCCTCCTGCCGCCCCCTCGTCCGGAGGAGGCCTCACTTAACGTCTCCGCTGCTGAGGAGGTAAGACAGGCAGGGCCCACTCCTGGTCTTCTAGAAGCACCCACAAGCCAGTCTCAGGCCCCAAGGCCCTCAGCTCTGCCACAGGCCTTCCCTGCTTTTTAAGGCGCAGCTCACTCCACCCTTCCTCCAAGAACCTGCCTGACTCACCCTTCTCTACACCCTGGGCACCTCGGCCCAGCCGCCTGCCCCTGTGGGTCCTGCTGACACCCCCAGGGCCCTGTCCAGCCCTGAGTCACCCTGAGGTGCATCTTAGCTGGTGCTTGCATGTGGCTCTGTTCCGACTGAACCCAACACCATAGTGAGGTCTGATAGGCCGACCAAGAGGGCTAGGCAGGGGAGCGGTGGTCAACCCTTCATGAGGGACTACAGCCAGGCAATGGGAGAGCCCCAGAATGGCTAGACACCTGGACGGCCTGGGGGTGCCCTGGAAGGCCAGGCGTGCGAACTCTGTTGCTCACCCCATTCCCGGGCAGGCCACGCAGGTGGGAGGTGGGGGGTCAGCACGCTCTGCCCCATCACTTGCCAACGCCACGCTGGGCACTGTATAGGCACAGCTCTGCCCAGCACCCTTTGGCTCAGAGGGTACTCGCCTTCCCCTACCAGCCGGTAGCAAGGAATAGAAGGTTCTCTAAGGACAAGCGGGCAAGCGGCTGCACCTTGAGGCACCTGGCATCCACAGCGGTGGTGTTTCGGGATTCTTCTCTTCAGCTGGTCAGTTCCCCTCCTGCTGGAAGCTGATCCACCCTTGCTGCTTGACACAGTCGCTGCAGGGAAGAAACATCTGCACAGCTTATGTTTCAAGGGACTTGACGTATATGGCATATGTTTGCTCCCCCTCTTAGCGCTATGTATTTTAACCAGGACCACCTCCCCGAGAAAGGTTGTTTCCCCAGGTGGGGATTTTTCCCTGGAGTTAGAGGTTAACAGGACTAAGGAAGGGAATAAATCAGTAAAACCCCTTAACTAAGTGCCAGGCAGGTAGTTAATCACCTTAACTACGAACAATCAAGCTTAAGCTACATAATCTTTACTTAGGATAATCTCCTTCAGTTACTTTCTTGTAGCTTAACAGAACAGTAGAGTAGTGACCTTAGAATGGAGATAACACCTTTGGGATAGAATGGATAGGATTAAAATCAACAGAACTAGATGGAGATGGGATTTTTGGCAAAGGTCAGATAAGAAACTATGGGCATGAAACAAGGAACTGTAGAAGGTCAAGAGAGGACCCAAAACATACCATGATGTGATTATAGAGGCATGCTTATAGGATCAAATGGTATAAATACAGATGTAACAGGACAATAAAGAGAGAACCTGGCTATGCTGGTCAACTGAACGCTGTCTCCGTGTCATTCCTTCTTCACCGACTCTGTCCACACCTTTAGGAACCCCTGGACCCATTGGGGCTAGACCTCAACACCCTCCCTGCTTCTCTCTGGCCCACACCCACTGTGACCACAGCCGCTGTGTCCCCTGCACAGCCCAACCGGCCTTCTCCCTCTCAGGCCCGCCCCAGGCCCTGTCCCTCAGCCTGATGGTCTCTCCTTGGTCCATCCACTGCGGCCGGGCGGCTGCCCTAGTGGCACTCAGGGCCCCACTGGCACGTGATGTCTCGGCTAACGCAGAGCAGCCCTGTGGCTGGTCCCTCGTTTCACAAAGGAGGACCCTCTAGGGCAGCAATGGCGAACCCATGACACGCGTGTCAGAGGTGACACGTGAACTCATTTTTTTGGTTGATTTTTCTTTGTTAAATGGCATTTAAATATATAAAATAAATATCAAAAATATAAGTCTTTGTTTTACTATGGTTGCAAATATCAAAAAATTTCTATATGTGACACGGCACCAGAGTTAAGTTAGGGTTTTTCAAAATGCTGACGCACCGAGCTCAAAAGGTTCGCCATCACTGCTCTAGGGAGAGAGGTTTGCTAGCTGGCACAAGGGCCCCTGAAAGTGGCTCCTGAGACCCAGCGCAGGCCAGCGCTCCCAGTCCGCCTGGCCTTCCCCCTGGATGAGGCCGGGGAGGGGCAGCATGCGGCTTTCTGGTCTCCCGTGCTGGCCACTGCCATGACGCTCCCCGCTTGCTGACTCCACCAGCCCGCAGAAGCCGCCAAGGGAACCAGCCAGGTGGAAATATCAACCTGGGGTGGGATTGTGTTTCTGCTGGGCTTCTTTATGGGTATTGATTTGAGAATCTTAATATTTAATAAAACAGATTAAAACCCCCAAAGAATGAGTGCAATCAGCTCATGCACCGCAGGGCGAGAAGGCGGGATGCGAGGGACCGAGGTTGCAGGGCTGCCAGCGGAGCAGCCTGCCTGCCAGCCCAGCGCAGCGCAGGCCCCTTCCCCGGGGCAGCCCGCCCGCCAGCGCACAGCCCCTCCGTGCCCGTGCTCAGTCCCGCTCTGCCCCGGGCATGAGGGCAGGTGGCAGGAGCACTCTCTCCTACAGGACCCTGCCGGGCTCTGCAGGAAGCCTTCCCCATGGACAAGAAGGGGGGAGGGGGCCTATTTTTTAGGTTTTGATTCTTTGTTCAGGTGTAGCTGACACATAACATTAGGATTGGCAAAGCGTTTCTCCCATGAGGTAGGTTGCCTTTTCCTTTGTTGCTTGTTCCTTTGCTGTGCAGGATTCCTTCGTCTGATGTGGTCCCGTTTGTTTCTCTTACTTTGGTCACTTTTGCTTTTAGTGGCAGATTCAGATCATCACCGAGACCGACGTCAGGGAGCTGACGGCCGCACGGCCTGCGCTTTCTTCTAGGAGTTTTTGGTTTCAGTCTTTAATCCGTGTGGTTCTTCATCTAAAAGTCCAGAGAGATCCAGCCACCAAGGCTCAAGCGTGCCTGCACCCTGGTTCAGAGTTAAAGGGAGAGGAATGTGCGGCTAACCCTGGGCAGCGGATCTGCATAGGGACAGGGCCTGGTGTCGCAGAGACTCCTGTTGCCATTTTAGGGCGGTAACGGCTTCGACGAGAGCGTCCTTTTCCTGGAGGCACACGGGGAGTGTTTAGTCAGACACGCCATGTCTGCAGCTTGCTTTCCAGCGGCCAGGGAGCAAGTCTATTGCTCTGTGTGCGCCTGCTGGCGAGGCAAGCGGCAAACTCTGAACAACCGTTGAATCTGAGCGGAAGGCTTGCAGGTGTCCACTGCACTGTCCTTTCAACCTGTTTTCTGTTTGTAACGTTTAAAAACTTTAAAAAATTGGGGATCTGAAAAGATAGTTACCCTGGCCGGTGTGGCTCAATGGATAGAGTGTCGGCCTGTGGAGAAGGGTTACGGGTTCAATTCCAGTCAAGGACACTACCTCGGTTGCAGGCTGGATTCCTGGCCCTGGTCTGGGCGCATGTGGGAGGAAACCAATCAATGTGTCTCTCTCTCTGTCTTTCCCCCTCCGTCCCACTCTCTCTAAAAAAATCAATGGAAGAATGCCCTGGGTGAGGATTAACAAACAAAACAAAAAGAGAGTCCTTGTCTCCAAGAGGCACCCAGTGTAGAGAGTTAGGTTCTATGATTACCTACGCAACCCGTGGCCCTGGGGACTCGCTGGGAGAGGCCAGGAGCCCCCCCACCCCCCCAGCAGTTGCTTTATGCCTATGACACAGCACTCGCCGCAGAATACAGAACGGCAGCCCGAGGGGCTGGCTCTGTTGTGTTATCCACGAGGAGAGACCACAGGCGGAGGCGTCTCTGTGATCCAGGCTCCTCACTGGTCCAGGCCGCCGGGGCCCCGAGAGCCTCTGAACCAGCAGGTAAAGCCGGCCCTGCTGGAGAGCCACGTTCTCCCTGAAGGGGCTGGGCGCCGAGAGTGTTGAACCGGGTCCCTCCCTTGGAACACACTGAAAGCACTGAATTCCCACCAAAACGTCCCAACTGCGAGACAAATGGCACGAGGCCGAGGGGAGGCAGAGGCTGAAGGCTGGGCAGACGCAGACCGGGCTGCAGCCGAGGTCAGTGAGGGGCAGGGAAGAGGGTCAGTCCTGAGCTACAGCCTGCTGGCTGTGAGTTCGTCATTGAAGCAACAGTGTATATTAAATACGGGGTTTTAAATAGAAACACACATAAAACAAGGCTATGTGTTGGTCAGTTGATGGAAATGTTGACCAGAGGGTCACAGGAACCTCACCCTCTACTTCCCCAGGCGCAGTGGTTCCGTTTTTGCTAATTCAGTGTTCTCAGCAATGTATGTATGTATATGCATATGTATGTGGATGTGTATGTGTACTGTATATACATATGTATGTACATGTGCATATGTGTGTATGTGTGGCGTATATGTATATGTATGTGCATACGTGTGTGGATATGCGTATGTATATATACATGTGTTGTGTATATGTATATGTGTGCATATGTACTGTATATGTATATGCATATGCATGTACATTTGCATATGTACATGCATGTGTATTGTGTGTGTGTGTTCATCTGCATGTGCACATGGGTGTGCATGTGTACTGTGTATGTATGCGTGTGTATACTGCATGTGCATGTGTATATACATGTGTGTGCATGATCATGTGTGTGCTGTGTGCATATGTACTGTTGTGTATATACCTACGTATGTGTATGTGCATGTGCATGTGTACTGTATATGTATGTGTATGTGTGTGCATATGTGCTATATAATGTATATGTACTGTAAAACCTAACCCCAACCTTCTCCCTGCCCCACTTCCAACCACAAGCTTATCAACCCCTCTCTTTTCCCACATGCAATGCCTGCTTGACATCTCTCCTTGCCTAGCTCATCACAAATACATCATGTCCCCAAAAAATGTATACACATGTTAATAGCTGATGGTTCAATTTTGAAATTGAAATGTATTTTAATAAGCACTGCCTTTATCATTATTCAAAGTGCGTGTAGAGGTTTTTGGAGCACCTTATGGAACAAGTGCAGAAGTGAACCCTGGTTCCCTCACGCTGGCTCTCCCTGGTTTCCTCACTGACGCTCACGCCCACCGTTCTGGAATGAGTCTCTGGCTTCTGGGCTTTTTTGTTCTATTTTTGTTATTTTGCTTTGTCTTTTTCTGGTAAAATGTACTTACAGTAAAATACACAGACCGTGAACGTTAAACCTGATGTGTTTGACACAAGCGTACACCTGTATAACCAGCATCTCAGTCAAGATGCTGACTGTGTCCACCACCCCAGAAAGTTCCCGCATCTTCCCTTCCGGGACACTGTTTGACTTTCAGATGTTAAACCCTTTGGTGGCAAATTACACTCAAGCACGATTCTCCCTTTTTATAGAATCTGGGATTTGATTTGCTCATTTTTATTAAGGACTGGAGACCCAGTGCATGAAATTCGTGCATGGGTAGGGTTCCTAGGCCTGGCCTGTGATCAAGGGCGATCAGGGCCTTCTGGCTGCTGGCCGGTGGCTCCCTTCCCTGGCTGCTGGCTGCTGGCTGCCAGCTGGGTCCTTTCTTCATTCTGCACCGCCCCCTGGTGGTCAGCGCACATCACGGTGAGCGATCGAACTCCTGGTCTCCCAGTCAAACTCCTGAGGGGACAATTTGCATATTAGGCTTTTATATATATAGACTAGAGGCCCAGTGCATGAAATACACGCACGAGGGAGGGGAGAGGGGACAGGGAGGTCCCTCAGCCCAGCCCGCACTCTCTCCAATCAGAGACCCCTTGAAGGATGTCTGACTGCCGGTTTAGGCCCTGTGGGATCGGGCCTAAACCAGCAGTCAGACATCCCTCTCATAATCTGGGACCGCTGGCTCCTAACCGCTCACCTGCCTGCCTGTCTAATCATCCCTAACCATTCTGCCTGCCTCCCTGATTGCGCCTAACCCCTCTGCCTGCCTGTCTGATCACCCTTAACCTCTCTGCCTGCCTGCCTGATCACCCCTGACTGCCCTCCCTGCCAGCCTGATTACCCCCAACTGCCTCTGCCTCAGCCCTCAGCACCATGGCTTTGTCCGGAAGATGGCCAGTCAACCGGGTCTAATTAGCATATTATCCTTTTATTAGTATAGATAGATTATATAGAATAGGATTGCTTAAATCCGGGGGGGGAGGGGGGAGCCTTTTTCAGCAGGAGGAGATGCTCTTGGCAGACAAAAATACATAATCAGCCATATGCACTATACTGCCAAACTGGTCATTAAAAAATTGAACCGCTTTCTTACACCTTACACCAAACAGCTATTGCCCTTAAAACCCCTCCTCAACCCCCACCTTAGGTTCTGCCTTCGCAGTTCACCCAGATTAGGTTCTGATTGGTCGGTTTTTATGCCAGTCAGTGTCAAAAGCTCCGCCTCCTAGGCAGCCATTGGCCCTTCTGGGAAATCCTGAACAGCCCCGCTGACAGCTGTCTCTCTCTGGGCCTATCTCTGGGCCTGATCCGCAGCCTCCACAGCAGCTGCTGATCAGGCCCCACCTCTCTCTCTCTCTCTCTCTCTCTCTCTATCTGGGCCTCCCCAGCAGCAGCAGTGGCTGCTGATCAGGCCCTGCCTCTCTCTCCGGGCCTCTCTCTGGGCCTGATGACTTCGCCACGCCTGCCTTGCCCCGCCGCCCTGCCTACCCACCTGCAGCCATCCTTGCTGTGATAGGAGCCTGTGGGCCATGGGGGAGGGACCAAGAGGTGCTCCATGCACTTCCTGGTGACCTCGGTCGTAGGTCTGATCGTTTAGGTCATGACGGCTCTAGGCTATCGTTAGTATAGATTGTGGTTTGCTAAAGAATGGCCCCTAAAGATGCCTATGTTCTCATCCCTGCAGCCTGTGGATGTACCTCAAATGGCAACAAGGACTCTGAAGACGTGAGGAAGTGAAAGGCTTTGAGGTGGGGAGATTGTCCTGGATTATCTGGGTGGGCCCCAAAGTGGTCACAAGTGTCCTTCTAAGAGGGAGTTTGACCACGGACGGGGAGGTGAGGTGAGCACTGATGCGAGATACCGCAGGGCTGGTGGCTTGGGGACCCGGGAAGGCAGCTCCCGGAGCTGAGGGAGGAAGCGGATCCTCTGAGAGCCTCTGGGAGCGTGAGCTGCTGACCCTTCATCTCCGGGATCTCCTACCTCTCGGTTCCAGAACTGTGAGGTGATAAATGCGCATCGTTTGAAGCCACCAACTCTGTGTGACTTGTTACGGCAGCAATAGGAAACAGATACAAGCCTTCTTGTGTCTGAATGCATAAGAAATATTGGTCTGTAATTCCTTTTCCTTTCATGTCTTTGTCAGTTTTGTATCAGGGTTATTCTGCCTTCATAAAATAAGTCAGAATGTATTTCCTGTTTCTCTATTTTCTGCAAAAGTTTATGCTAAATCAGTAGTATTTCTTCCTAAATTGTTTGATAGAATCCACCAGGGAATTCATCTTGACCAGGAGTTTTCTTTGTATAGTGATTTTTACATTATGAATATAATTTCTTTAATAGATACAAGGCTATTCAGAGTTTTCATTCCTTAATGAGTCAGCTTTGATAAGACATGTTTTTCAAGGGATTCATTTCATCTGATTTGTAAATTTTATTGGCACAAAGTTGTTCATAATATTTCTCTTTTTTATTCCATTACTGTCTATAGGACATGCAGTGTTTCTCATGTGTCAGTGTGGTAATTTCTATTTGCTCTCTTTTTTCCTTGGTCATTTCTTGCTAGTGCCTTATCACTTTTATTTATCTGGCCAAAGAATCAACTCTTTCCCCTAGCTTCTTAAAGTGAAAGTTTAAATCACTGAGTTTAAACCTTTCTTCTTTTCAAATAGATGTTTCTAACATTTCTAATAGAGATTTACCTTCAAGTACTGGTTTAGCTCCATCACATGATTTTGATGTTATTTGTTCATTATTCAGTTTAAAAGTTTTTTAGATTTCTCTCATGATTTTCTCTTTGACCAATAGGCTCTTGGATATGTACAAGTATGTTAATATCCAATACTTGGGGGATTTTCTAGAGTTTCTTGATTGTTTTGTTTTGCTTCCTAATTAAATTCCTTTGTCAAAAAACATTCCATAAGATTTCAATCTTTGAAATCAATTAATTAATTGTATGGTCTAGCAAATTGGTCTATCTGTGTGAACATTTCATGTGCACATAGGAAGAACAGGTATTGTGGACTGCTCAGGCTTGAGTCTCGGTCTGCTACTTACTAGCCATGTGAGTAAGCAGATGACATAACTTCTCTGACCCTCAGTTCCTCCTAATTTAAACTGATCTAAAAAGGCTGTGGTGATAGTAAAAAGCACTTGGCACACTGAAGGCTCTTCTCCATCTCCTCCTCCTTCATGTTGTTATTATTACTGTTACGGCCATAATTACTACTGTTACTATTGTTGTTATTACATAGCTGCAATCACCTTTAATTGAACTTCTGAGGCTGCTATTACGCCCTGCCCCCAGGAGAGGCTCTCTAGTGGGTTATTTTACAGTTGGTTAGAGTTGTTCCTCCCTGATCATTCTCACCCTCATCCCTAAATTTCCTGCTTTACATTCTCCCAGAGGCTGTCATTGGAGGGAGGCTTGAAGTGGTGTGCCTGGTGCAGGCAGGTGAGGTCTGCTGAGTGGACCGCCTTCTGGGGATGCCTGGTTTTGGTCACACAACTTTCTCCTTCTTGAATTCTCAGCTTGGCTGCTTTGGGTGCCTGGAGGGCATGTCTTTGGCTCATCAGGGTGCTCCCGGAGGTCTGGGCTCTGGCATATTAGAAGCTCTAGTTAAGCTGTCTTCACTTGCACCAGGTGAGCTGTCTGTAACATCTCAGACTGGGATCCTTCTTCAAAATTGCTTAACCAGGGCTCCGGTGCCTTCTGGTATTCACGGTAGCAGAAGAGAGCTCTGAGCTTAGCCAGATTCTGTTCCCTGAGATCTACCTTTTACTTTTCTGTCCAGTGTCTTCAGGGCTTTTCTTCATAATGCAGTTCCAGAAGCTTTGTAAGCTATGAGTATAAGTATATTTTTTTATTAGTTTTTGCCTTTGAATGGGATCCTTTTTGATCCACACCACAGCTCTTTAGCTGGGAAGTGCTTTCGATAATACAGTATATTTGATCATTACTCCTACACTTTCATTTATTCAAAAAGTATTTGTTGAGAACATGTGTTCCAGGCGCTGAGAATACAGCAGTGACCAAGACAACATTCCTGCCCTGGGGAGTGTACCGATTAGTAAGGGAAACAGCCAACGGACAAGTGAAAACATTTGAACAAGCGCTCCAGGCAGAGTAGCCTGGGCTATGGAGAGTGAGAAAGCAGCGGAGAGATGGAGAGAGTGCTGGGCGGGGAGAGCTGACTTGGGGATGGGAGGGGAGGTAGTATTTCAACAGAACCTTCTTCCTTCCTTAGGAATACCTACTTTAGGTCATGAGGAAATTGGATCTGTTCTCTGCCCTCAATGTGTAGTTTGTTAATTTTTATCATTAGCATCTATTTTTCCCTCTTTTCAGCAATCTGGGAGAACTGCTGGGGTCCAACCCCAGCAGGTCCAGGGGTCCCCAAAGGTGTGGATGGAGTAGGCGAAGAAGGAATGACACGGAGGCAGCATTCAGTTGATCAGCAGCCTAGCCAGGATCTCTAGCCACGATCTCCAGCCAAGTTCTGGTTAGGATCTCCAGCCAGGTTCTGTAGCAAGGTTCTGTTTCTAGGTTCTAGCCAGGTTCTCCAGCCAGGTTCTGTGTAGGTTCTCTCGCCATGTTCTGTCTAGGTTCTCCAGCCAAGTTCTGTAGTCAGGTTCTGTCCAGGATCTTTTGCCATGTTCTCTCGATAGGTTCTGTCTCTAGGTTCTGTTTTCTGTTGTCTTGTTACATCTGTATTTATACCAGTTG
>NW_005871295.1:138386-148587 GCF_000147115.1 Myotis lucifugus | reverse complement strand
CCACGTCAGCAATTCAATCTTCCCCAGCGTGTGCTCTTCACTCCCGCACACTGCACGCTCATGATTCCTGCCCATCACCTCCATCTCCCCGCACCTCGCGCCTCGCGCCTCGCGCCTCGCTGACCTGGGCACAGCCTCTGCCCCCCTCCAGGTTCCCGGCTCTTGTGGGGGGGGCGGCGGGGGAGTCCCCTGCATCTTCTTATCTTCTTGAGACTGCCAAGCAGCTTGCAGAGGTTTTACTCTGATGCTGGCAATGAGCCATTTCTTGGAGCCCTTGCCCTCTGAGTCGGTGGAACGATCTGCCGTTCTTAGCTCTGAGGTGTTGCACAGGTCACACAGGAGCCTGCTTCCCTCAGCTCCCCCGTGGGTGCGGGTTATGAAGTCCCTCTGTGTCCCCTTCTGTGATGGTCCGTGGCAGGATGGAAGTGCGGCCCTTGCCCTGCTGTGTCTGATGGGCCGTGGGCCTGGGTAAATCCCCCGGATGACCAGCTGCTGTGGGTGATGGACATGGCACCCAGTGTCTGCCCCGGGCCCACGGACAGCAGGGCAGCCCTGTCTCGGGGCTCTCACTACCTTGGGAGTCACACCAAACAGATGGAGCTCCCGGAAACCTCTGGTTGTCAGAGCGCTGCCACCTGGCTCCACCGCTGCCCCGGGTCCAGCATGGCTTGTGGGGAGAATCCGGGGGGGCACATAATTCCACGAAACCACAGACTGTTGTGCCTGAAAGTTGTTCTTCCCGGAGCCCCCAGGAGCCCCACAGCTGGGAGGTTATTTGTGCAAACCTCCTATTTAGAAATTAAGCTCCGATTTGGAAATTAAGGATTGTAATTTAGCATTAACCCAGATGTCAAGGCATAATGAGACACACTGTGGGGAAATGGAATTCCATATTGCCAAAGACCCATTTTATTTCTAATAACCAGCCACTCGCATCATGCCAATATTGATGGATCATATGTTTAAAATTTTGATAGCTCATTCATTTCTATAATTACATTTATTTCAAATTAAATAAGTCTCACACCCTTGATATACAAAGAGACAAAATTAATTTGTGGATCAGAATTAACCTGCCATTCAACCCCAGGGCTGTCCTTTCTGAAGCCCTTGGAAAGCTGCACTCAGCCGCTCACAGAGTCGTTTGCATGTGAGCAACTCTTATCCCTGCGCTTGGAGGGCACCCTGCAGAGCAGACAGGGTGGGAGTGGACTTGCTCACCAAGAGGCTCAGAGGAGAGACAGGCCATTTGCCAACAGCGCTGCTCTGCCTGGAGAACAGCTGAAGCAGCACAGGGCGGCCGCCTCGTGCTGCAAGGGTGGGGGGAGTGGCAGTTGTCCCCTAGTTACTGGTGAGTGACCCTAAGCAGGATGCCCTTCCTCCTGCCTGCCCACACCCCTTGCTGGGGCCCGTCCCGGCCACAACTGGCTTGACCAAGAGTGGAGGATGGACAAATCAGAAGGGCACGGAGACCCTGGACGGCTGGGCAGTGAGGGTGCATGAGGGATTTGAACAGCACTCCCTAGGGGTCAGCCAGAGTTCACACCACGCATGCCGTGGGGAGCGGGCCCCCAAAGAGAACACTCGCCTTGCAGAGCTGGGCGACAATGAGGGCAGCGTCTGCCCTTGCCTCCGGCTGGTTCCCCTGCACAGGAGCTGCCGGGCGCCTGTCCTCGCTGCCGAGCGCGCCCCGGCATTTGCTCAGTGCCCTCTCACAAGCCGGGAAGCTGGGACGATGCCCACTCTGTGCCAGGCCGACTCAGGGCAAGACTCCCAGCGAGTGGCAGACGGTGCTCCCAGCTGTGCCTCTGTCCTCCCAGGTCCTGAGGGGGGTACGCGGCCTCTGAGCGCCTGCTGTGTGGACCTGATGCTCACAGGAGCCACGGGGACAGGGACATGGGGACAGAACACAGCCCAGTCCTGGTGCCTGTTTCATGCGTTTCAAGTGACAAAAAGGCGTGGCCGTGTCAACAATAACATACTATTAAGTGGGGCCATTGTAAGTGGAGCCGCAGCTGTGGTGCCAGAGGCACCTGCGTGCCTGCAGCTCGGGTCTGCGGATGTCAGAGCCGCGAGCAGCCTTCGGACTGGGCCTTAAGTCACGTCTTCAACAGTAACGAGCACATGGCCGCGGCTGACAATGGAACACTGTTCAGAACGCACATCACGGTTCTACTGTCTGCACAACAGGAAGCCGTCCTTCCCTGGTGCCGCTGCTGCCCTTCCCTGTCCCATGAGCACCATCGTCTCTGTCTTCTAATCGGAGCATTACTTGGGCTTCGCCTGAATCAGTGATTCCAAAATAGCTATTCTTATTGACCTCAAATACAGTTGTGTGTGCCTTCACCTGGAAAGGCCTTTTTACTTTTAAGTTAACAATAGCAGTTTTAAAATACAGACAAGGCTGTCCACAAAGCCAGTGTGGGGCGGGCATGGCAGCCCCTGAGTTTGGGGCCTGAGAGGGAAGTGAATGACTCCCTGGGGCAGCCGGATGCCCGGTGACAGTGGAATGTGCAGGGCTTGTCCTGCTATGGGGGTGTGGGTCCCGGGTGCCGGGCCTGGTTGGGAGCTGAGGTAGCTGACAGAGCAGCCCTGAGACCTGCCTGGAGTCTAGGTCCAAGGTGCAGGACAATGAGGTGAAGGCTGGCTCTGTCCCAGGGCCGTGGTGGGGTCCCGGGGAATCCACAGGCTGTGCTGAGGGAGCGCTGGTGGTGGCCGGAGCCTCGGTGAGCAGCACCTGGCACACCTGGGTCCGTACAGGTACAAACCAGATGACCACAGACAAGTGGAGACAACCTCGCTTAAGAGTTTGCCAACACCTGACCCCCAGCTCACCCTGACCCCAGAGGGCGGGCTATTCTGAAACGATGGGGTCCTGAGCCCACAGTGGCTGAGGAGTCACTGACTTGTACTCTGTTTACATGTCAGTATCAGGATCCATCACACAGAACGGGGCTCGGCATGAGAAATTAAATTAAATGATGCCCAAATGGAGTCGGGCTCTTGTATACTTGAATCTGTAAGCCTGAGTCAGCCCCTGGAACTGGGGGTAGGGGTCCTCAGACAGGGCCTGGGAGCCGGTCAGCAGGAGGGGGCTCCCCGTGCACATGCCTCCACAGGATCCAGGGGTCAGCGTTACGGGCTGTTTTCAGCTCAGGCTGTGCTCCCACTGCTGGGTGGGTGGCCCCCCGAAGTGGGTGACCCTGTGTAAGGGCTAGACCAGGGGTGGGCAAACTTTTTGACTCGAGGGCCACAATGGGTTCTTAAACTGGACCGGAGGGCCGGAACAAAAGCATGGATGGAGTGTTTGTGTGAACTAATATAAATTCAAAGTAAACATCATTACATAAAAGGGTACGGTCTTTTTTTTTTTTAGTTTTATTCATTTCAAACTGGCCGGATCCGGCCCGCGGGCCGTAGTTTGCCCACGGCTGGGCTAGAGGCTGGGCAGGACGCTGAGTTCTCTGACCAGAGAGGCACGGTGCCCACACAGAGCGGCTGCCTTTGTACAGCCCAGGAAGGAAGATGAGTGGAAAAATCCAAGGCAGATCCGGGACCCTGGCTACACAGACGAAAAGGCTAAAATCCCCACCAGACCCTGAGCCACTGCAGGCGTCGGCCGGCCGGGAAGTGGCGCTCCTTTCGCCAGCTCCCACAGTCCCCACGAGCAGCATGTCGGGGTTCCCACCGCCTTCAGATGGAGAGACGGCTCAGGGAGGAACCCACCTCCCTGGCCATGTGGCTCCTCAGAGGCCGAGTCCAAATGAGATCCCGCCCCCCTGCCCTACTCAAGCATTCCAGGCCTCTTTAAACTACCTATTTCTGAGGGAAATTTTCAGAAAATCAAACTTTTAAAATCTGCCGATTGCATCCCATGGATTCAAAGATAGTCATGTGTGTATCAGCCCCAAGGAAGCGGTTGCTCCGCACGTCTCCGCACACTGGGAGACCAGCGCTGCTGCCTCCTCCCCAAGCTCCTGGTGCGCTATGAATATTTGAGGGCAGCTGGGCCTGGGGAAGGAAGAGGGCAGAGCCCCTTCTGTGTTCCCAGCACAGCGCTGGGGTCCAGCACCTCTCCCCTGGCGCACCCGCCAGGCAGAGCACAGTCTAGGGGGATTGGTCTGGGCTCCTGCCCTGTGTTGGGAAGCCAGCCAGCCAGGAGCAGGCCCCTGGGGCTGAACCGCTGCTGACTTACCTCCTGAGGCGCTTTGTGGCTGTACGTGGAGATGCCATTGAAAATGCAGTGCTCACCCAGGGCTCCGCTCGCTGCAGGCTCTGGGGGAATGTTACTGTGAGTTTGGGAGGGAAAGAAGCAGTAGAATCCAGGATGTGTTGCCCACAGGAGACAGAGGCGGAGAGCCCTGGGCAGGGCCCCGGGAGCCATGGGGCCAAGGGGCTGCAGGGGCCAAGGGTTCTAAGAAATGGATGCAGTTGGTGGTGGCAGCTTCGTCCTTGGTTGCTGCATTCATTTCTTAGGACCTGGTCTGCCTCCTGGCCACCCCGCTGTTAAATGGCTGCTGATGCTCAAGCCGCAGGGGCCATGAGCGCCGAGGGGGAGGGACACAGCTCAGGCTGGGGCTCTGCAGGTCAGTACCTATCAGGTCACCCAGACCCAGCACTTGGGTCGGCTCTGCCGAGAAAGAGCTGTGGTTTCAAACAATTAAATGACAAACCCCTCTTCGTTCCTCATGGCATCCGCTACTTAATGTGATAGAAAAGCAGCCTCAGAGATGTCCCCCGGATGGGAGCACCAGGGCAGTTTTGTGAGCCCAGATGCTGACATGCGGTAGGAGGGGGTTTTGTCCCCATATTGCAGGCCTGGGCAGGCGGGCCTGGGCCGGCCTCCTCCGCCGCACCGTGTCGCTGAGGCTGGGCCAGCTTGGCACCCCCTCAGTACTCGGCTCCAGGCCCTTCCCACAGGCAGTGCTTTGGGAAGTCAGCTCCGAGTAAGAGAAACTCCAGCCCCACCCGTGAGGCCACCAAGTGGAACTGACTGGCTCCTCTAACCGAAAAGCTCAGGGGGTGGACTTCCGGTGTGGGCTGGTCCAGGCATGGGGGGCCCAGGCGTTTCCATGATGATGCTTTGCGATTGGTGGTGGCAGCTTTTTCCTTGCTTGCTGCATCCATTTCTTATGACCCTGTGACCAATGAGCTCAGCCAGGAGGCTAAAAATAACGAAGATGCACTGTCTCACATATTGGAGGCTGGGAATCAGAGATCAAAGTGTCAGCACGGCCCCGCTCCCTCTGAGCCTGGGCAAGCCCTTCCTTCTCTCTCCCAGCTCCTGGTGGCTCTTGGTAAGCCTGGCCGCTCCTTGGCTGTGGCTGTACCCCTCCGGTCTCACCTCCACATACCTCTGCGTCTCTCTCTGTCTCTATCTCCTCTTTAAGGACATCAGTAACACTGGGTTTGCCACACTAATCGCATATGACCTCATCTCAACTTATTGCATCTACAAAGGCCATCTTCCCCAATATTTCCCAACAACGTTCTCAAGTTCCGGGCAGGCGGGAATTTGTGGGACACTGCTCACCACACTTCAGCTGCCACCCTTTCAGATACGGCAGCTTTCATAGAAAATGGGGATCCAGGTCCTGGCTGACGTGCAGGCTGCTTTCCCAACTTGAGCAAAAGCTCGGGGGTAGGTACTGGGGGTGCTCTACCCAGACCTCTCGATCCTTCTCACTGATTCTGGGTGTCTTTGCCTTTAACAGCCACACAACACTTTGTAGAAGCTTGCCCTTGGGCTCCTAAGGGGGTGCGGGGTGCCTGCAAAGATCTGGAGGCACTTGAGAGTTCACATTCCCAGGGCCAGCCCTTTGAGAAAGGCGCCAGTGTGAGCTGAAGGACGCCCGGCGCCAGCTCCAGGCGAAGCGTGACGTGCTCGCTGTGGATCCAGCTGCCTTCTGCAGGGCCTTGCCCAAAATCACACCCTGGCCTGGCTCCTCCCTGGTGGTACTTCCTTAGGGGAATCTTGTTTCAGAGACTGCGTCTGGTAAGGCTGCCTGACTCGGCAATGAAAATGCAATTAACAATAACAAAATCAATATTGATACTAACTAATAAGTGAAATAAAAATAAATGGAAGCCCAGTTGGATTTGAATTTCACATAAATGACCAATAATCCTATATAATAAAAGGCTAATATGCAAATTGACCGAATGGTGGAACGACCGGTCACTATGATGTGCACTGACCACCAGGGGGCAGATGCTAAATGCAGGAGCTGCCCCTGGTGGTCAGTGTGCTCCCACAGGGGGAGTGCCGCTCAGCCAGAAGCCAGGCTCATGGCTGCTGAGTGCAGCGACGGTGGTGGCGGGAGCCTCTCCCACCTCCTTGGCAGCGCTAAGGATGTCCGACTGATGGCTCCCAGACTGCCAGAGGGCATAGGCCGAACTGAGGGACTGCCCTCCCCATGCATGAATTTCATGCACCAGGCCTCTAGTTAGTAATATACGCATGTCCCCTGAAGTATCTAGGACATTATTATACTAAAAAATGTTGCTTATGTATTTGAAATCCACATTTAATTGGGTGTCCTGTATTTGGCATCCCTACTTCTGAGGAACTGACGTAAGACAAGCTTGGCTCTGGTTAGAGTGACTCAGGTCATGCTCTCGTTCCTGAACCAATCCTGTGATAAGAGGCTGGGAGAGCAGGGACCTGCTCCCACCAATCGGGACCCGAGCCTGGGCGTGAGTGGGTCCACCCACACTCAGGGCTGGTTGCTCCACGGAGACGTGCAGATGCCGGGAGGCAGCCACACCTGTTACCAGATATGACTAACCAGAGTGCCTCATTCTCTGCACACTTCTGGCCTCAGTGTCCTGTGACCATGGAATGAATGAATCCTGCACCACTGGCTCCTGGGAAAACACAGGCGTGGGCTCCTGTGAGCCTCCACTCATAACATTTTTGTCAACCAATCAGTACACAGCATTGTTGTATGAGCATGTCTGTTTAAAGACACCTTATTTAATAAATAGTGTCCATTCAACTCACAGCCAGCTGCACGCTAACTCCTTCTGAACAGAACTCCTCCCACACACGATTTCCCCATTAGACACCCCCCGGCCTTCTCGCACTTAGAACACCAGACAGCACGTCAGCATTACGCTGAAATCCATGTTAAACAGCAAGATCGCCAACAAAAGGCACCAACATGTGAGAAACGTGGCACTAAATCGACCAGGAGGAGGACACTGCTGCTGAGAGCGGGAGGGCAGCGGGCTGGCCTGCTCCTCCTCGGCTGCGAGGGAGCGAGGGAGACCGCACTTGCCCTGCCCTGCAGTCGCAACGCCCACAAAGAGCTGTGAGCACCCTCGCCTCGGGCCTCTCATCCGTTTAACAAGCAGCTGATCACAAACACGGAACCCGCAGGTGACGAGGATGACTGTCCCTGCAAACAGCCGTGAGTGGCCGTGTGTGCAGGGCTGCGGTGCTGGCTTCAAGCCTGCTCGCGGCACGTTCACACTCAGGATGGCCCCCCCAAGAGGGGCTCGCTCGATCAACACCGACTTGGACAAACAGCCGCTCACGGGAGCTGTTTGCACAGCTATCAACATGCGACCGCTGCTTGCTATGTAACTGCGGCAGCGAGCCGCCTATGTACAGTGTTAACACAAATAGCTCAGTACAAGGCACCGTGTTTGCCTGGCTGTTTAGCGGCTGCCTGATGTGAAATTCCTGAACTCGGCCCCGGGTGCGGTCATCTGTAAACAGCCGCCCGAAGCCAGGGGAAGCCCCCCGAGCTGCTTTACAAGTCCGCTGCTGTTGACCCAGCATCCGCTGCCCGGTCTTCTCACACCGCCGAGCCCTCGCACACTGCTGAGCCAGGCTCATTATTTAAGTGTTTGAACGGGATCATCCACCAAAGCCTTTATTTATCTCTTGAAAAGTTTTTTGTTCAGATCGACTGTTTGCCCCAAACAATCAACACGTCGGAATGTTCTTGACTAAGCTGGCCCGCTCCTCCCCGAAGAGCTCTGGGCACTGTCCACCCGCTTTCCCAGGCACAGAGGGGGGAGGGGGGGCGAGTAGTATGGGGGGAGGGGGGGATTGGCACGGTCTGATATTGTGACAGTAGGCCTCCTACAATACGGTGTTCAACATTTTTCATTTGCCCCATTTTTAAATTAATTTCATTGTTTTAAAATTAATTTTATCTTTTAATAAGAGTATATGCATACAGGTTTTTAATCAACTAGTATTGAAAGACAGTCTAGCAGTTTCTTAACCTTCCCCCTCCTCCAACAAGGCCACCGCCTTTGCTGTTTGACTCCCTCGGCCATTCTGGTGTTGACAACCTCGCTGGTAGTAGGTTCCTTGGCTGCTCTGTTTTTAGCATCACTTGATGGTGTGCTGTTCGAACAGCTGAGTTTTCGGCTCCCGTCCACGGACTCTCTCCCCACATCCTTAATGTAAACGGATCGTCATTCCTGGTTAAGTCACAGCACCTGTTTACACTGCCACAGCACGTAAATACTGTTTGCTGCTGGGCAGTGATTTTGTTTCTTTCCTTGGACATCTTATTCTTCTTTAATAGCTGGCTTTCTCCACCAGCTTAATTTCCTGTGGGCTTATTGCTGTTTCCTTTTTTCAAATGTCCCACAGCCTGGCCGCATGTTGGCTAATCCTCCTCTCCAAGCCTCAAGCCCAGTCCAGCAGTGCCTTTCCCCGCCTGGCAGCCTCCAGGGGCCTCTCGGCCGTCATCACCCGCCTGCCCCTGTGTCGCAGAGCCCGCGCCTCCGCACACTCCGTCCTGAGCCTTCCTCTGCCAGCACCTCCTCTGGTAGTTTCTTTGAAAAGGTGGGTGGGCTCAGAATCTTCTGAGGTTTTCAGGGTTAACAATGCTTCTATTCTGCCGTCACATTTAAATGACCCTTCGGGTGATCATATAGGATTCTCGATGGAAAATAAAGTTCCTTCCTAAGGTTGAAGCCATTGCTCCCTTTTCTCCCAGCCCCACCCACTGTGACCCCCCTGCTGGGGATTGGACCTGGTGCCTTTCATCTGGAAGTTCCAAGAATCTGCTCGCTTGTCTGTAAGGACCATGGATTCCCATTCCCCGTTGTCCAGGTGGGAAAGCTGGGGCCCAGAGAGGAAGACTTGCCACCCATGCCCAAGCCTGGATAAAGGGCCTCCTTCCCAGCCCTTGCTCTGGGGCAGTCTGGCCTCCCTGGGCAGCTCCTGCCTCCATCGCACCTGCTGGCGTTGGCAGCCTGGGCTCCACTGCTGGGGACAAGTCTTGCCACCTGGGAGGCTATTTTAGGGGCCAGCCCCCAGCCTTGACCTAAAGGCACAAAACTGTAACAGGAGGCCAGGGCAGTAGGCATACCCAAAGAGCGAGGGGCCGCGAGCGCTATGGCAGCAGGAGGGCCCAGGGTTGGAACCTGTGCCCCTGCAGGGCCTGAGCCAGCCTCTCAAGGGCTGGGGAGCCTGCCCGCTCTGCAGGCTCTGCCCGCATCAGTGTGGCCGGGCTGGCTGCAGCCAGAAGGCCCCTTTCTGCATGCTTCTGGTTACACTGGGCCACGTGGGATAATTTCTCAGATGGGGGCCGTGGCCATATAGCAGACACACACTTCCTCCCAATAACTGTCACACTCACCTCCGTGCTGTGGGGAAGGACTTCTGCACATGTGATTAAAGTCTGTTTACCTTAAATTAATCAAGGGGAACTTTCCTGGGTGGGACTGCCTTCATTGATTGGAAGCCCTTTGGGAGGACTTAAGCCTTCCCTGAGCCCACAGACTCCAAACTGCAGTGGGGCCACAGCTGCTCTCCCTTCCTCCCCCTCCCACCCGCTCCCACTGCCTGGGACCACAGGCTGCGGCTGGGGTCTGTGGGGCCAGCTGCTCCTCATCGGCCCTCCCTGTCTGCCTGCCTCTGGATCTGGGGCATGCTTAGCCGGCCCCCACGATGGGGTAAGCCAACACCTTGCAATAAACCCCTTAGCATAGATGCATTTCTGGTGTGATCTCTGATGAGACTCCAGCAAAGGCCTCGCTCTGCTCTGGCGGCAGCTGCCCTCAGGGGCCTGCAGATGTGGAGACTCTCTGGGGCTCAGCATGGCCCAGGGAAGTGGTGCTCCAACTGGGATCCCAGGAACAGCACCTGCAGCGTCTGGGAACTTGCTAGAAATGCAAATTCTCTGTCCAGAAACTCGGTTTGAGAACGCGTGTCTGGGGAAACCTGGGTGTC
>NW_005871295.1:135726-138052 GCF_000147115.1 Myotis lucifugus | reverse complement strand
GGAATACCAAGACCCTGGCCACTTGCTGATGGCTCCTCACAAGCTCTGCCCACGGGAAGAACTTTCAGGCTCGGCCCCCCCGCGCACACCACACACCCCTGCACCACTGCGGTCGCCATCTGCTCAACCCTGCAAGAGCCTGGTCTCTCTTCCTACCAGCTGCCCGGTCCAACCAGAACCGCATGATTTGGTGCCTCACTTACCTCGGAGGGGCCTCCGTGAGAACCTGGGGGGCTCTCTCTGTGAAGGGCGGCCTCCCGCTGTCTCTGAGGGACAGTGTAGGTTGCTCCCTGAACCTGTGTCTCCCAGGCTGCAGCTCTAATTTTCCTCAGATAACTGCCTTTTATTCTCCACTACAGCGGAACGTTCCTTTTGTTCCACAAGGCCAAGCTCCCGGTGTCAGGATACAGCCCTGCATGGCCCTGCCTGCCTCGCTAGCTCTCCCTCGCCCCCCAGTCACCCTGTCCTCTTAGAGCCCCAGCATGGAGCTCTTCTCCGGGCCTCCGCACTCCACTCCGGTCGCTCTGCCCGAGGCTCCCACCGCTTTCCTCCCCTGGCACCCCGCCACCCTCCTGGGCACTCTCAGCCCAAGCAGCACCTCCCAGGCGGCTCCCACCGTGGCTTCTCCCATCATCCTGTGCGTTTCCATTCACCATGGCCTGGAATTACATATTTATGACATGTTCCCATGTGTTCTGTATCTGTGGACCACTAGCTTCCCCATCAAGTCTAACGGTGAGTCTGTGTCTACTGGCTCACCGCCATTTTCCTGGGCCCAGTACAGATCCTAGGCCCCAGGAGGCCCTTTAAAAAAAAAAGTTTTATTTTTTAAATATATTTTTATTGATATCAGAGAGGAAGGGAGAGGGAGATAGAAACATCAATGATGAGAGAGAACCATTGATCAGCTACCTCCTGCACTCCCCCTACTGGGGATCAAGCCTGCAACCCAGGCATGTAAGTGCTCTTGACCGAAATCGAAACCCGGACCTTTCAGCTGCAGGCTGATGCTCTACCCACTTCTTTCTTTTTTAACATTTTTTAATATATTTTATTGATTTTTTACGGAGAGGAAGGGCGAGGGATAGAGAGGTAGAAACATCAATGAGAGAGAAACATTGATCAGCTGCCTCCTGCATGCCCCCTACTGGGGTTGTGACCGAAACCAAGGCACATGCCCTTGACCAGAATTGAACCTGGGACCCTTCAGTCCGCAGGCCGATGCTCTATCCACCAAGCCACACAGGTTAGGGCTCTACCCACTTCTTGATAAAAGTTTGGTAAATAAATAAATGTTCCCAAGTGAGTCTCTGGGCATCTCTGAGACTCCGTCCTTTAGAAGAGTGATGGGACTCATGACGTCCCCCTTGCAGGGCCACCGTGAGGACTCAGTGAGATGGACAGCCCCCGGCCTGCCGTGTGACCTGCAGCGGCGCTCAAGTGTGACAGGCCGTGCGTGGGCATTTGACCCTGCTCGACAGTCTCCGCTGCGACTGGACATGCCCCTCCCCTGCCGGCCTCCAGCTCCCTCATTGTCTGCTCCCCCTCGGTCTCCACCACTTGCTCATCAGCTGCTCAGGCACAGGCTCTGTCCCTGCACCTCTTCTTTGTCCCCTTATCAGCGGTTCTCAGCCTGTGGGTCTCGAACCCTTTGGCGGCCGAACGGCCCTTTCACAGGGGTCGCCTAAGACCATCCTGCATATCAGATATTTACATTATGATTCATTACAGTAGCAACATTACAGTTATGAAGTAGCAACGAAAATAATGTTATGGTTGGGTCACAACATGAGGAACTGTATTTAAAGGGCCAGAAGGTTGAGAACCACTGCTAGCTGGACAAAGAAGGAAGGGGAGGAGGCCTGAGCCAGGGTGGGGAGTCAGCCTGCCCTGCGGGACCCTGTCGTGGAAGCTGTGCCTCCGACGTGCCCCCACCTGCGGCCAGAGCTGGGCTTCCATTCCAGCTGTAGGTTAAGGTGTGTGGGGGGGAAGGGGGAGGGGGGCGTAGCTCTCAGCGCTTTCATTTTCTGCACTGGGGCCAGTGCACCTCAGGAAGAGGTGCAGGTGCCGGTGCAAATGCAGAAGTGCCTGTGGGCAGGCAAGGGAGGGCACACAAACGTGAGGTTTTCAGGGTTATAGCACCGCCCACCCTGCACTCAGCAGACTCCTCCCACTCCCTGCCTGCCCTGATCGCCCCCCCCCCCGCCCCCCGCCCCGCAGGGTCTCCTGAAGGCTGCAAGGGAAAGGCTCTCAACTTTTTAAAATTTATTTTTATTGCAATTGCAGGGTTAATGACACATAAATGTCAGGTGCACCACATTATAAT
>NW_005871295.1:111415-135319 GCF_000147115.1 Myotis lucifugus | reverse complement strand
TCTGCCCCTCTAGTGCCCAGCATGCTCCTACTCCTGGTGCTTCTGCCCGTGACAGTAGAGAGAGAGAGCTGCATGGCAGGCCAGTCTGCCCGGAGCCCTGGAAGCTTCCTGGGAGACAGCGGCAAACTCTGCTGGCCCTGAGGCTCCCCTGGCTTCTGGCGGCCCTGAGGCCTTGGCAGGTGGGTGGGGAGAGGGGCTAACAAGCCTGGCCTCCCCCCTGCAGCCTGAGAAGGCACCACTGCTGCTCAGGTTAGAGAGAGCCTGGCAGCCCTTCTCCGAGGAGAGGGTGGAAAAAGCCAGATGGAAAACCCTGCCTTGGCCAATTAATAAGAACAGCAGGGAAAGCCTTAAATTGGTTTCTTAACAACCACTCTCTGTTCCCAGGTCCGCGGGAAGGCCGCAAAAATGTATCCCACGTGAAGGAAAGTTGAAGTGTGCCCGAAAGTTCGTCAGTACTTTTCTGCCTCCCTCGCCAGGCTCCTGGCTGAAGCTGCTAGAACAAGCCTCCCTGTTTAATCCAGGTAATTTGATCCGGCAATAATCATTATAAATATTCATGGGTTTGCCTTAACATTAGGATAACATCTGTTTTCAAATATCTGCAATCTGTTTTCAATGCTTCAGTAAAATGTAAATTAGCTATAACTAATACAATAAAGCGCTAATGGGGATAATGATAATGAAAGACGCCCATTAGGGCAGGAGTCCAGCTCCCTCTCAACGGCCAGTTTTCTGGAGTTCTCCAGAACCCTGCTTTCCGCCACCAAACTTTCCTCGAGGACTGGGGCCTTGACAGCTTCCGCCGTCCTCCAAGCACCTCCCCAGCAAGCATGTCACCTTCCAGGCCCACTTCGTGCCTCACCCTCTCCCCAGGAAGCACACAGTCTTCCCAGAGGTCAGGTCCCCTGGGCAGGTCCACGCAGGGGGCCCTCCCCTTCCTGCAGAACCAGGGCCAGGCTCTGGGCCTGCAGACCAGCCCTGCACTCCTGCCACCTCCCCAGCCCCAGCTCACCCGCCCCCGTTCTCAAGGGCCCCAAACACTCCTGTAATTGTCCTTTACTGCTCAGGTATCGGCACTCTACAGAGAACACCCCCAACATGGCAACGAAAAGACAAACGGGCCAATTATAAAAGGAACTGGAGGCATGAACAGGGCATTCACAGAAGAAATATTAAGAGTCAATAATTTCACTCTCCCTGGCCGTAATTAAAAACAAATTGAAGCAAGGATGAACAATAAATAATACTATGATTTTATGTTGCTGGGCAAAATGGTGAAGTTTTGAAAACAATTTATGCAACATACTACTCTTATTTATTTAAAAATGTATACATATGTGTAAAAACTCTGGGGGAAATACAGATGCAAATGCATTTCTTTAGAGAGGCAACTCTTAACCAAATTGTTAAAGGTTACCTTTGAGACACAGGATTGGAGAAGGTGCCTTTGATTATTGGAGTTTGTCATAGAAATATGTGTTATAGTGTGTGTTTTTAGCGCGCACACACACACACTTATTAGTGCCAAAGGGAAAAAATAGTAATTGTATAGGGGACAAATCTGGAGAATAACACCTTAGCCAAGTAATTGAACTGAGTGTCCCCACCTATGGGACAAGCTGACATCACGAGCCTCCTATGGGTGCACAGAGGGGACACAGTGTCCCCCTGGGAGATCCCTGACAGGATGCAGAGTCTGGGCTGAACCCCGGGAGGCATCAGGCCAGGTCACAGGACATTCTACACAATAACTGGCCTGCGCCCTTCAGAGATGACAAGGTCACGAAATACAAAGGCAGACTCATAACTGGCCCAGGCTAAAGCAGACTAAAGGGATGGGACACATGATCCTTGGTTTTCATTTGCTTTAAGGGGCATTATTGGGAGAATGGTGGAATCTGAATGAGCTCTGTAGACTAGATAACAATATTCTGTCCATGTTAATTTCCTAATTTTGTTAATGTTAATGGTACTGTGATTATGCAAATGAGCATTCTTGCTTCTTGCTTGTAGGAATATGCATGATGGGTGTAATGAGAGAGAGAGAGAAGGAGAGAGAGAAAGAGAGAGAGAGAGAGAGAGAGAGAGAGAGAGAGAGAGCCTTAGTGCCAGGGCAGAGAGCAGAGGTCGCCATGCAAGGCCACCCAAAGTGCAGGGTACACACAGGACTCCAGTGGAGCAGGTGTGATGGTCCCTCCATTCAGTGAGAGCCTGGAGAAGGTGAGGACGACCAGAGGAGAAGAGGCAGAGAGAGAACTGAAGGAAGTGTGGGCATAGAGAGCGAGGAGGGGCTGGGAGAGCGGGTTTCTGAGGGACGGTCCACGCCCAGCCCAGGAGCTCGAGGAGAGCAGCTTTTACGCTTGTGCAGCCCAAGGCAAACGTCAGAGCTTAGGACAGCTTCGGCTCAGTCATCCAAAAATACCACTGAGCGTTTTCCTTGGGGAAATGCACAAGGCAGCACCCGGGATGGGGGGAAGAGGGGGACCCCACCCAGGGCAGAGCAGGACAGCACCTGACCCTCCTCAGGGGGAATGACCACCAGCCATTACCTGACCCTCACTCCATGCAGGAGGCTAGAGCTATCCTCGAAAGACAAGAAAAAGAGGACCCCCCACCCCAGCCCTGCACCAACGCCCAGGCCACACAGGGGGTGGTGGAGGGGACATTTGGGCACATGAGCATTGACCCCATGCGCGTCGGGAAAACAATAGTGCCTGG
Organism: Myotis lucifugus; assembly: GCF_000147115.1. Taxonomy (NCBI): domain Eukaryota; kingdom Metazoa; phylum Chordata; class Mammalia; order Chiroptera; family Vespertilionidae; genus Myotis; species Myotis lucifugus. Next base: position 132,601 of record NW_005871295.1, on the reverse strand, counting down.
GAAATCATTGTTTCGTTGGGTTGTTTGGGAAGGGTTTGTGGCACTGGAGCTAGAGTTTCCAGGGTGAAAGGAGGAATCTTCCTTCATTTCCCCCTTGTTGAGAAGACTGTCATCACCTGGCCTGCTCCCCCCAGGTATGCTTCCTCCCTGCCTCAGGGGCAGCCTCCCAGGAGATGCCTGCGCTGCAGGCCTCAGCCCCCTGAGGCCCCTCCCGCTATGTTGGTCAGTGGGGACCATGCACAGGAGGAGACAGGGCCACAGAGCCCTGACTGTGTGCCCTGTCCAAGGCAATAATGCCCCTGGGTGGGGCAGAGCCACTTAGGGGTATGGGGCCCTTTTACTGCCTGGCGCTGCCTGAGAAACACTCCTGCTCCATAAATCTTCTTTTAAAGTTTATAGAGAAGCACTGCAGCCAGAGAGAGTCAGCAACCCAGGAGCTGGGCCTATCACTGAAAAGCAACAACAAGAACACTGTGCAGCCCAGGTGCTGGGCTTGTGAGACAGGTGCTGGTGCCAAAGGAATGCGGTTCACTCGGGTGCTGCTCTGGGAGAATGGTGGACACCCCTCAAAGACCAGCTCCCTCTTCCTACTAAAGCCCGTGCTTCTTATAGGGATAGGGAGGAGAGGGGCTTTTCTATCCAATGATCGTGCTAGCTTTCCTGCACCCCGAGGCCCTGTCCATTTATCTTTCTAGCTTTTGGTGCACTCAGTGTAAGAACCTCCTCCTGTGCCATTTTGGCCAATGGGAAGACTTCCCCCATGCATCCTGACTGTCTAAGGTAGTGGGATTGTGGGGGTTTCCATGGCCCTACGGACACTTTGATCTTGAACTTTCTGCCTTTGGAACCGGAAAGCAATGCGTTTCTGTTGTTTTAACCACCTAATTTATGGTCTGTGCTACAGCAGCCCCTGCAAACTCATACAGGGCCTGCTTTGCACCAGGCCATCGTCTAGGTCTAGGAGCTGGGGTTACAGTGCAGAAGGAGCTCCCCTGCCTGCCCTCCTCTCTCAGGGCGTCCTCCCTCCTGTCTCCCACAGCCTTTCTCCCCGCTTTCGGGGAAGGATGGGTAGCCGCTTTCGGGGAAGGATGGGTAGCAGTTTTCCAAGCTCTGGGGTTAAGAAATCAATTAGCAAGCTAATCATGGCCACAGTCCCTGGCTCCTTAGCTATGAGCGTGATATTTTGGCCGCACTCTGATTCCAGTCTAGGCTCTTACTTTTGCATAAGGGGAAACTGAGACCCGGGAGCAGAAGTGAGCTGCCTAGGATCAGGTCAGCCCAGTGAGAGCTGGAGGCCAGGCCCCCTCCCGGGCAGCACTGTCCTCAGTGAGGGCTCTGCCTCCCCAGCCCCTCCTCTCAGCGCTGCCGCTCATCTGTGCCGAGCCTGCCTCCCCCGGTCCAGCACCCAGCCCTCACCGGCCCCTCCTAGCAGCCACCGGTCCCCCCCTGTTCCCTGAGCACCCATTTTGGGGCTGCTCCTTCTGGGCCAGTCATCCACCCCGAGCCAGGTCAGTCCCCCCTGGAACTCCCAGAGCAGAACCGCAGTGCGGAAGTGGGGCGAGGGGCTGGCTCCGAGGCTGGCGCAGCTGGAGCACTTGGATGATGCGCGAGCGCCTTTGTGTTCACGGAGGGTGGCCTGGCACGGACACGTGCAGTCAGTGCCTTATGCCTCCTGGCCTGGGTGGGTCACAGGCCCTTTAAGGAACTCATGAAAGTTAAAAACCCTCCTTCATAAAAGTTGACATTCAGGCACACACAGAAAGCGTTGCAAACACATTTTCAGGGGGCTTGTTAGCCACTGAAGCCCATCGATGTCCTCTTTGAGGCCATGGGCTCCAGATGACGACGCAGGCGTAGGCACACAGGTGTGTGGATGCAGATGTATGCAGAGCATGGTGACAGACACGGTCACGTGTGGAATACGTGGTGGCATCTCTGTGGCTTATGTGAGCAAGTCTCGGTGAGGTTACGGATGTTGAGTGAGGTGGAAAGAGCACAGCGTGGAGCCCCACAGGTCTGGGGTTCAGTTCCACTTTGCTGCTGTCCGAGCTGTATGACTTGGGCACGTGAATTCGCTTCTCTGAGCCTCAGTTTCCCAATGTGTAAAATGTGAATCTGTGTGAAGTTGAGAAATAAATTTAAAATGCTTAGTCAAAGAATAACCAGCAATTTAAAAATTAACAAAAAGTCCATTATATCATGATCCCTTTCTCTCTCTGCCTCCCTGTCTCTATAGAATAGATTATATATATATATATATATATATATATATATATATATATATATATATATATATATATATCTCTTAACAGCTATCCACCCAGTGTTATCAGTGCAGAGAATTGGGTAGGACTGTGGATGACTGAATGTATTTTTCTGTATTCAACAAAGAACTCTTTGGAGATACAAAAGAAAAAATAAACATGATTATTTTTTTGAAATCGAGTGCCTAACACAGTGTTTGTCCCAGAGTAGGTGGCCAATAAATAACACTTGTTATTACATTTATGTGTTGTATGAAATATGTTCCCACATCATATAAAGTAGTATCAGAGTCACTGGTGTTCATTCATTCATAAAACGTGTGGAGCACCTATGACATGCACACAGTTGTCCTGCCCCAGAAGGGGGTGGGTGCAGAAAAGAAAAAATCTTACAAGCTAGACAAGGGATGAGAGCAGACAGATAACTGCTGTACCCAACACAAAGCCGTGTGGGGGTGTATGCATGTTTGTACATGTGCACATGTGTATGTGCATGTTTGTGCGTGTGCGTGTGCATGGGTGTGAGCTGGGGGCAGATGGAGCCCTGCATGGACAAGCACCGATGCCGCTGGCCTTGAAGGCAGGGCGGGGAGGAGATCTTCAAGGAGTGGAAGGATGGAGGACCTGGGGCCGGGGGAGAGGTGCCAAGAGAATGGAGGGGTCAGCAACAAGCCACGCCCTCTGACCTGGGGCCACAGCGGGAAGTGGGGACAGACCACGAAAGACCAGGAGTCTGAAGCTGATGCACTGTCACCTCCTGTGATGAAGGCGGGCGGCCCTGCTGCCTCTGAGCAGGGAAGCCGCCTAATCAGAGCTCCCGCCTGTTTGCAGTCAGGCCCCCGTGCCTGGCAAGCAGCAACACCGGCCACAGGCGTCCAGTAGGGTTTTCCTTATTTGTTTTGTTTGGGCTTTTCTCACTAACATGGAATCTGGAGCAGAAAGCCCAGCTGTGGCCCGTGGGCTCCACTGAGTTTCAAGTGAGGCAGGTGCCTTCTACCTCTCTGCCCCACACCCCTGCGTGTGGCTTCCATCCTGAGGTGCCTCATGGTCACCCCTCCAGCCTCGTGTCCACATTCTGGGCAGACAGGCAGGAGGAGAGAAGGAGAAGGACGTGGAGGAGGAAGAGGTAGAGGAAGGGGCGGTAGATCCCATTTGCATGAGCATTTGTCGCCGGTGAATTATAGAAATAGAAAATCCAGCAGTAGCTGTCGGGGGCTGGGGAAGGGGCTGGGCGAGGGGTGAAGCTAGAGGCACAGGGTTTCTGTTGAGGTGGTGAGATGCCCTACGACTGGCTATGGCAGGTGTACCTGTCTGTGCCGGTACTAAAACCACTGCATTGAAGCATCCACTTTACATGGACGAGCTGTGTGGAGCGACTCTCCAGAAAGCCGCTCCCTCTGCCCTCCCCGAGGTGGACAGTCTGAGCACAGACCCAGGCCCTTCCTGAGAGTCAACAGGAGACTCAGCAGGGAGGCCCATGGGCTCGGGAAGAGGACGGTGGGTCTGGGGACGCCAAGGCGGCTGCTGCCCTGGAGGGTGTCCAGGTCCAGGCCGGGCCAGGCCGCTGCAGCCTGTTTCCGGTGAGGTCCGGGTGGGAAGGGCGCGGGCTGGGCCTCGCTCCTGCCTCAGCTCATGCTCCCAGCGGCCCTGAACCTGTCCGTGCAGTTGCTCATCCATTCGCTTAGCAAATAGCCACGTGGCATCCACTTGGTGCTTCAGAGGTTCCACCCCATCCACACAGACACCTCTTCTCTCCACTTCACAGAAACGTCGTGAGCTGAGCACCCACTATGTGCCAGGCACTGTGGTAGGTGCTAGAGTACAGGTGGGCGGGATAAACAAAACCGCTGCCCTCTCAGTGATGAGCAGACTCCTTTAGGAAGTTCTAGTACCTGAATTATATTTACTATAATTTTTCTTAAATAGGGGCACATGAAACTGGGTATAAATGCCTTACATGCATAGTCCTTTCGGAGCTATAGAACCCAAACGAATTCGCAAGTGTAATACAGAAGGAATAAAACCGCTAGCAATGTACATGCTTCCCGCGCCCATGCTCTGACTTGCAGAGTGAGTGAGAGCCCTGAGAAGGCACACATTCTCTGTCCCTGTCCCTGCTGTCGGGGGCAGAGGGGTGTGTGTGGGGGGGCGGGGGGGGGGTGGAGCTGCGAGTGCTGGGCCCGAGGCTCAGGTCCTGTTCTCTTGGGCGGGGCATGGAGGCCACCATGTGAGTAGCAGCTGGGCTCAGTGGCTGGATGCGGGGAGAAGGTACCAAATTCAGTCTGGAGAGAGTGTGAGCTCACAGGGTAGGGATGTGCTAGGCGGCTGGGCAGGAGGTCAGGCAGTGGGGAGGGGTCAGCATGAGCCCTGGGGAGCTGGACGCCTGCTGACAAAGTGCTGGGGTGGGGGGAGTCCCCAAGTGCTGTGGCCACCTTTCTGTGAGGTGGGTCTGCATCAGCCACGATGCAGGGGGCAGGTGGGAGGATGGATGAGGTAGCGGTTAGGGCAATGGGGAGTCTGGGTGTGAGGTCATGGACACCGGGCGGGGCCCAGGAGAGGCCTAGGCTGGACCCCGGCGTGGGCAGCAGCAGCACCCCAGCTTGGGCACAGGGGGAAGAGGAGGCTGCAGGGAATAGTGCAAAGGGGCTGCTGACAGAGAAAGGCCTGGCGGACGAGTCACCCCAAAGTAGAGGAAAGGAGAGAGCGAGCCTGGAGGGTCTCAGAGGGGGACACTGAGGGCTGGGTGGGGGCGCTGGGGGCTCGGAAGAGGCGAGAGGGCCAACCTGACACCCAGGGCAGCCTCGTCCTGAGCTGGGCCTCGGCCGGGGCGGTGCCGGGCGTCAGGGGCTCCAGCCTGGAGGAAGCAGATGCACCGTCCCTCCTGCTTTCCATTCCGCTGCCGCCTCACTTGCCCGCAGCCCCATCCGGATACTGTTCTGCAGCCGGGGCGTATCAGTCATGATAAGACGGTACTTAACGCAGCGGTGACAGAGCCTAATCAGTCTTGTGAAATATAGACCTCTCCCCACACCGCAGGCAGGGCCGACATTAATACACATTTATGCAAAGCAAGAGCCGGAGCTGTCGGGGGCTAATCTTTACAAGTATGATAAATGATGTTTATTCTCCGTGATGGAGCGAAACACCCCAGCCGACAGTAATTGTAATAAAAAGGACAGATCAACTTCTATGAAGTGATTGAATTACCCTTCGATTGCATTAATGTCCACACTCCCTGTGTCACCGCTTCCGCGAGGTTCCGAGGACAGCGAGCAGGACAACTTCCCCTTCACGTCAGGGGCTGCCCTTCGCCCGGCTGCTGGGGCAAGGCCTGCCTGGGGGGGCGAGGGGTCGGTCTGCGCAGCCAGGCCTGTCTCTCCCAGGGGTGTGGGACCTTCGTGATGAGAACATCGACAAGCCTGGGGCAGCAGGGCAGCTGGGGCAGCCTGGAAGCGGCCAGGAACTGGGGTGGGCGGGAGCAGGCAGGGTGGCCCTACACCGCCAGGCTTCTGGAGCAGAAAATGGGTGTCTTGTCTAAGTTTCCCATGACCCTGAGGGGCAGATGGAATTATTATTATTTTTCAACATTATTTTATTGATTTTTTTCTTTTTTTAAAAAAATATATTTTATTGATTTTTTACAGAGAGGAAGGGCGAGGGATAGAGAGGTAGAAACATCAATGAGAGAGAAACATTGATCAGCTGCCTCCTGCACACCTCCTACTGGGGATGTGCCCGAAACCAAGGTACATGCCCTTGACCAGAATCAAACCTGGGACCTTTAAGTCCGCAGGCCGATACCCTATCCCCTGAGCCAAACCAGTTAGGGTTTGATTTTTTTTTTTCTTTTAGAGAGAGGAGTGGGGAGAAACACTGATTGGTTGCCTCCTGCATGCAACCCAATTGAGGATCGAACCCACAACCTGGGTATGTGTCCTGACTGGGAATCGAACCTGCCACCTTCTAGTGTATGGGTCAACACTCCAGCCAACTGAGCCACACCAGCCCAGACAGCAGGTGCCATCACTATTTCAGCTTTGCAGGTGAAAAAGTTGGGGCTCAGAAAGGTTAATCGTCTTAACAAAGTCACGCGGCTGGTGTGTGTGAAAATGGGGCTCACACCCAGAAGTGTCTAACAGACTGTCATTGACCTGCCCGCGGGGACCCCTGGCTCCCAGATCCTCCTCTGATGTGTGTCCATGTGCCTGCCCGGCTCCACAGTGAGCAGGGCACTGGAGTGTCAGGCTGCTCCACTTTCGAGGTGAGTCTGGGTACCAGGAGGCCTGGACCACAGACGCTGGGTGCCATCTTCCAACATCACAGCCCAGGGCAGCGTGCTGGCAGAGAAGCGCATGGGGTTAGCAGGCAGATGGGTTTGAATCTGTCTCTTGGGACCTCAGTCTTCTCATCTGTAGAATGGGGAGAAGAGCAGCACCCATCTCACAGAGCTGGTGGCCAGTTCAGTGAGAGCAGGTCCCATGAGCCCCAGACCCAGACTCTTGGGAGGTCCAGTGACGCTGTGGGGGCGAGGCTGCCAGTGACCTGAGGAAAAGGGAATGACCCCTCACCTGTTACCCACAGACGCCAAAGGGCTTTTTAATAACATATATCGGCTCTTGTCACTCATCTGCCTAAAGCCCTCCACACAGTCTGTCCCCAGGGAGAGCCAACCTTTTCAAGCTACAGAAGTGGCGATTTCACAGAGGCCCATCAAAGACCACTTCCTCTTTTCTGATCCTGGCCCCACTGCTCCTTGCTCAGCCTCCCCTAGCCCTCCGCGGGCTGAGAGCCGGGCCCCGTGAACTTTCCTATCGTACTGGCCCTTCTCTCGTCGCAATGGTCCTGGTTTGTAATTTTACTGCTATTTGTATGTTTGTTAAGGTCTGTCTCTCTTTCCAACTAGACGGTGGGCTGTTTGCTTAGAGTTGCATCGGCCCCGGCCGGGGCAAATGCTCAGAAAACGCCTGCTGGGCCGATGAGTGAATGGACCGCTTGCCTTCTGGGAGGACAGGTACCTTGCCACAGACTAATACTGAGGCTTTAAAATGGTTTCAGCTCCCGAGGCTTCTCCAGTGTGTGTGTGTGTGTGTGTGTGTGTGTGTGTGTCCCTTGCACAGAGACGAGGCAGCGAGGGCCAGCATCCTTGGCATCTGCCCTGGTGCACAAACCTGTGGGGAGAGACCTGGTGCGGTTCCTGCCGGTCCTGGCATTCCAAGGTGGGGGGCACCTCTGGTTTCCTGGGACCAGCCTGGCTGCTGGCACCCACAGCACCAACCACTCAGCCAGGCTATTGAAGACGCCGCCAGCTTCAGTCCTGGCTGCCACACCCAGACAGAGCAAACTCCCCACCTCCGTCCCCTGGGCAGGAAAGGGAAGGCTTAAGTCCTCCTCTTCACCTGAGACCCCCACCTCTCCCGCCTCGGACAGGCCTGCAGATTGTCTGCGAAGCCCCTGCGGACGGGGAGTCTACAGGAAGCCCCTCTGTTCTGCCCGCCCGCCCCGCACCGCGCCCGGAATGCCACACGGGCTGCAGCGGTGACCTGGGCAGTGTCCGCGTGGCGGCGCTAGGCCTGGCTGATGTCCGGTGGGGAAGGCGGAACGTGCTGATGTGCTCACAAGGGGAGCATCGGTGCCCACCCTGGAGCTGCTGATTCCAGGAGCTGGACCTGGAGCCTGTGAGGGTTTAGCCAAAGGAAAGGCACTACGATGCCAGCGTCTGCTTGTCTCTGGAATTCCTTCTTTCTCCCAGACCTCACACTGAGCCCTCAACAGACTTGTAGGAGGCCCTGGACGCCGGGCTGAGCCTCGGCCTCAGAGACAAGCAAGGGACGGATGGTGAGAAAGAACTGCATGAGATGTCGTGACGGGGAGTCCGGGGGGCGGGGGGCTGCCCGGCGGCCTGGCTGTTAGGAAAGGCGCCCAGATGAGGGTGCACAGGGCTGAGTATTGGGGGCCAAGTGGGCTTGGCCGGGAGGGCGGCAACAAAGGGTGTTCCCAGAGGAAGAGCGTGGACCCCAGGGCACCGAGGTGGGCTCTTCCCCGGCCTTCGGGAGTAGTGGTGATGGCACCACCTCCACCGCCTCCCGAGTCCTTGAACTTCCAGGAACCACCAGCAGATGTTCATTAGCGGGCGGGAGGGGGACTGGCGCCATTTGCAGGGCGGCATGCTTGGAATAAATCTCGCCGCGCTGCAGGGCCCGGGGCTCCTGGTCCTCCGCCAGCTCGGACAGGCTGGAGCGATGCATGCGTGGAGGCAGGGCGGCGGGGGGAGCGGAGTCCAATGGGCTGCTCTTAATTCTTATTATTACTTTTGATTAGGAGCCCCGGCTGCCCAGACCATACGGAGGTGGGCCCCGCCTCTGCGGGAGCATCGTTAGGGGAGCACATTGGGTGAGACTAATGAGGTTGGCTTAGGTAGGGACCGGAAACAAACCGGGCGCCTCTGGTTGGCCTCAGCCGCACTCTCACTTTGTAGCAGCATATTGCTGCTGGCCGAGGGCTTGTTAATGCGCCCCAGACACCTCTGGGCTTCGGGCTCTGAGATGCTGCCATTTATTATAATTATCAGGGCCGTGATGTGGGATGGCTGGTTGGAATTTCCACGCTGCTAATGAGCGAGGTGGGCAGTGCCATTCTCGGGCATTCGAGGCAGGGCCAGGGGACAGGGGCCCTGGCCGCCGGCACCCTCCGTGGATATCCTGCTTGGAATGCAGATGTAGCCCAGCCCCATCTATGAACTCTGCCAGTTCCTTCTCTCTCCTCCCTGCAGCTGAGCCCAGGCCAGGCATGCAGGGAGCAGAAACGATGGTCAAATGAACGCTCAGCAGCTAGAGCATAAGACCACCACCTTCCCTTGAGGCCCTGCTCCACCCCCACCTCCCACAGGAAGCTTTCCCTGATGCGCTCAGACATTCACACCGGCCCCCTGCTCTGTCTGTGCACCCACTTCAGGGTCACTCTTGGCATGGACCTGTCACAGGCCAGTCTCCCTAGCTGATGTGAGGGCCAGAGAGCAGGGGCTGTGTCCTGGTTGCCTCGATACCCCAGTGCCCAGGACAGACCACACCCACATGTCACACGCCGGATTCTCAGGATGTCTATTGAGTAGAGTTGGCATGAGCTGGGAGCACTCATGTTCTGCTGGCTGTCCAAGGGCAGGTCCTAGGGACAGAGGCAGGCAGGTGGGGCAAAAGAAGAGACTAAGGGTCAGAGCCCAAGGGGGCACACTGGACAAAGGCCAGGGACGGGTCATTGGTTTCAGAGTCTGCCCCCCCCCCGCCTCCCCCCCACAGCCGCCCGCCTACACTCCCAGGTGCGGCTGCAGGCCGTTCTGGGGTTCATCACCGACCAGGTGGGACAGGGTCCTGAAAAGGCTCAGAGGAAAAGTGCCCAGGACCACAGGCCAGAGGCTGCTTCTCACATCAGCTCTCCTGAGGTGACAGTGGGGGGACCCGGGTGGGACTGGGTGGAGGCATCAAATCACTCTTGACATTAGAACAAAGACGGTGTGTTGTGGAGTAGAATGCCAGTTTTGACTGTATTTTAGATAAAGTATCAAACAACCCAGAGAGCTCACACTTCTGCCTCCCTCACTCGGCCACAGGGCAAGGATTTGGTTCTTCTCTCCTTTGCCTCTTTGGGGCAGAAATGGTTGGGAGGCCACCCCGGGAGAGATGAAGTCAGAGGCACGGCTGAAGCGAAGCGGAGACACCTGCCGGCTGGGCCAGCTCTGGGGGAGTTGGCAGGTGAGGCTGGTGGGAAAGTCACCCCGGCAGATGGAGCTGCAGGCGCAAAGCATGGGGGCCAGAGACAGAGCCCCATGGGCCCACCCAGGAGCCCTCAGGGCCTTCCCTCTTCTCTGCGGGGCGGAGGAGGGCACCCTCCTGTGACTGGATCTCCGTGACCCCCCAGATCCGCCCTAAGCCCGCTCCGCCCTGTGCGGTCAGCTGCTGTCTGTGACTTCAAGCAGTGGGGGCCCAGGCATGTGAGGAGGGGCAGGAGGCCAGGCAGGGTGCTTCTGCCCCCAGCCCCTCCCTTGGGGGTTGCTAGGGTTAACCATGTCCCTCACCCAGGGTCCCCACTCGGTGCCTGTGGGCGGAGGAATGGGAAGGAGCCCTCCTGTGAAAGTCCTGGAGATGCGCTCTCCCTCAGGGCTACCCTTCCACTGCCCACCCGTGTGGCTAGTCCCGCTGTCCCTGATTATGCCAGTGTGGGGTGCCATTCCATGCATCCCATGAGGCTGGACTGCGGAGGGGCAGGGGAGGGGCAAAGAGAGCGAGGCAGGGATGATGGGTGAGGAGCGGCTGGAGATGGCCCACTGTGCCAGCTTGTCCTGAAGCCAGCAGAAGCCGGAAGCCGCAGCGGGGGAGAGCTGGCTGGTTGGTCTCTGCCGTGGGAGCAGGGCTGGGGGGCCCTGTGGTCTGCCGCCCCAGGTCTGCTCACAGAGGGCTTTCAGCCTCATGGACATTATCCGTCAGCTTTGGGGAGGGGTGGGGGGGTGGGGGGGTGGGAGTGAGACAGTGCCAGCAAACACCTGCGGAGCAGAGAAGCGCAAGCCCCATCATCTCTCTCCGGGGGCAGGGCATTGTGGCCGTGGACGGGGGAGGGCAGGAGGCCACCGAGGAGGCGAGCGTGGACCTGAGGGTCGGAAATAGAGCGCTGCGGGAGCAGAGAGCAAATGCTGAGGGTGTGCTGGCTTGGTGGTGACCAGGACTGAGGGGAGAAGGACTGGAACGGGCCCTGTAATCGGGACACGGGGAGGAGCAGGCGCCACTGTGGGAACAGGAGTCCCCACGGGAGGAGCAGGGCGGGAGGAGGAGGAAGAGAGGAGCCCAGAGTACAGATGGCTCACGTCTGAGGGGAAACCGGGGCTCGGAGCCACCAGGGTGATGGGGCCCAGGTAGACTGGGCCCTGAGCGGTCTCCTCGCCCTCGGCCGGGACCACGGCTCCTCTGCCTGGACAGCCAGTGGCAGCACCATCTGCCTCCAGGCGTGGGTGACACAGGGGAGGGGGCCGCTGAGGGGGGGGGAGGTGGCAAATGCCGCATGGGTGCCTCGGGGCTCTCCGCTTTGGGGACATGCAGAAGCCACCAGAGGGGGCCCTCCAGCAAGGTCACTCTGTCCTTGTCCCCTCATGCGTGGCCTCCCCAGGGCTAGTTTTCCTGAATGGGTTATTTTTGTTCTAATTTTAAAATTCACATCTACTTCTTGCAGAAAATTATAAAAACATAGCTCACTATTAAGAATAAAAGAGCCCTAACCGGTTTGGCTCAGTGGATAGAGCATCAGCCTACGGACTGAAAGGTCCCAGGTTCGATTCCAGCCAAGGGCATGTACCTTGGTTGCGGGCACATCCCCGGTAGGAGTGTGCAGGAGGCAGCTGATCGATGTTTCTCTCTCATTGATGTTTCTAACTCTCTATCCCTCTCCCTTCCTCTCTGTAAAAAATCAATAAAATACATTTAAAAAAAAAAGAATAAAAGAAAAATCACCCTAACAACCGCCCCCCCCCCCCACACACTGCCGAGCAGAGAGAGCTGCTTGTAAGAGCTGGTATGTTTCCTCCAGACTGGCCCATCTCGCTCAGCCAGACCCCAGCAGCAAACTAACCTACCAGTTGGAGCATCTGCCCCCTAGTGGTCAGTGCACGTCATAGCGAGCGGTTGAGCGGCCTTAGCATATCATTGGCATATTACGCTTTGATTGGTTGAACGGACAACCAGATGACCAGACACTGAGCATGTTAGGCTTTTGTTATATAGGATTAGATTACAATGCAGTTTCTCAAAGGCTTCTTGGTTTTTCACTCCGTCCCTCTGTGGGCATTTCCTCATGTCATGTGAAAATGTGATTTTTGATGGTCACTTCTGAGGTTGACTTAGTAAGTGGATGGGAAGCAGGGGTGAGCGGGCTAGAGAGCTATGCTGTGTGTGCAGACTTGTATCAATGACCACGTCCTTCACCCCCGCCCTTTCCTGAGCACCCCCCAACCCCACCTGGGCCACGCCCTGCTCAGGGGCTGCCATGGCTCCCTGCTGTCACAGCAAGTGGAAGCTCTGGCTTCAAACCCCCTTACAGCCTCGCAGACCCCTTCTCTTCGCTGCAACTCCCGCCACCACCCCTCTCCCTGGGACATCAGTCTCCTGCGGTCCCTCCCTCACACCCCAATCCTGCTCCCCCTGGACAAGCCCCGTCCCCCCATCTCCCTCTCAGCCAGGCATCTCCAAGGCTGTGACGGCTGTCATCCTCGGAGAGATGCTGAGTTCCTGGCTTCACCCCCTCTCCCTGGGGAAGCCGGTTTGGGAGCTCTGAGGCCGGGCTGTGCCCATTGCTGGCCTGCAGGGGGTCTGGCTCTGTTAGGACTGCTTTGCTGTCCCGTGCCAGCCAGGAGCACCCTTACCCTCAGGGCCTGTGTTGGCAGTGGAGCTGCGCCACAGGCTCCGACGTCTCTCCTCATGGGCGAGGGTGCCCGCGTGGGGAGTCTGAGGCAGGGCCGTGGAGTCGGGGTGGCTCCTGCCTGGTTGTCTGGCTCCTCCCCGCCCCTGCTGTGCCATCGTCCAGAGCAAGAAGCAAAAGTGGGAGAAGGTGCCTCCTGCCACGCTGAGCGCCGGTCTCCAGAGCAGCCGAGTCTGCCCCAAAGCTCACCACATCTTTTACCAAAGTGCCTTTAGCTACGGCTGTGTGGATTCAAGGCCAGCAAGACAGGTGGGGGACAGGCAGTGGGGTCCACGCCTCCTCCCACGGCCGGCTACCAAGGACTCAGGCTGCACCTTCCCAGACTCCCCGACTTAGTCCTGAACCCCAATGGTAAAGCTACACTGAATATCTCAAGCCGCAGCTTCAAAGTCTATTTGCAAATGGATGCTGAGAGAGTCCATAGAACTGGGGGGCTGGGAGGTGCGGTCCAGCAGCCCAGCCGCAGCGCCCCCTAGCGCGAGAAGGGGTGAGTGCCTCGGCACGGATCCTGTGCGCAGCTGCCCTAAGCCATGGGGGATGGGGGGGGGAGACAGTCCAGGTGCGGGGACAGTCCAGGGGGGTCCCAGTCCCAGTCCCAGCGCTGCGGTGCTTCCACACCCCAGCCATGGATCTCCCCCAAAACCTCTACCCATTTGCAGCCGTTCCTTCATCCTCGCACCGCGAGGCCCAGCAGGGGAAGGGTTTAGTCCCAGGGCCCAGGGCCCAGGGCCCAGGACGCTTCCAGAGCGGCTTCCCCGGAGGCGGCGGGCCTGCGCCTGTGGCCTGTGGACCGGGAAGCCCGGGGATATTGGGGGCGGGGGGGGGTGTACCAAGAAGAGGCCTGAAAAGGACATTTCCTCCTTGGGCTTTGGAAGAGGCGATGGCTCTGCGGGGAGGGGCAGTGCGGGCTCGGGCTCTGTTAAATGTCGCTGAGCCCATCGGGGTTCCGGGACCCCAGAGGGACGGTTCGCCGGAGACTCAGCACACGGGTGTCCCTGTGGCTAGGAACTGTTTTACGGCAGAAGCATCAGAGCAAATCAACAAAGGGAAAGGCGTGCGGGGTGAAGCGACGGGAAACTGAACACAAGCTCCTGGGTGCCTCCCGCTGTCGCCCCGCGGGACTCGGTGCCCCCCAGGGAGACGTGACAAGGCCTGTGGCGTCTCCCGGGGAAGCTCCTTAGAGACTTGGTGCCCAGGGACCTCACTGGGGCTGGTCACATGGCACAGCCTCCCGGGAGGGAGGGCAGGCGTTGGGCACACACCCCGTTATTATTGGAACCCTGAGGCCCAGTGAGCCCCTCTGGCAGGTAGGGGTGGTGGGGACCCTCCGCCCGCAGGCTGCTAACAACGCTGCTCACTGACACCATTTAGATAGAGAGCAGCCGTACACAGGCGTGCACCCCTCTGGCCTTCCTGCGTTCTCACCTGCTATTCCTTTCACGTCTCCTTCACCATTTCCTCTGGTCTCCTTGACTGTAAATCTGCCCCCGCCTCCCTGCTCAGCCTCCCCCCGTCCTCCTGTAGCTCTCACATCTGTCCTGAGGGCTTTAAATACCATCCATCGTGTGGATGACTCAGTCCAGCCCTCTCAATATCCACACGTGGACGGCGAGTTGGTATCTGGAACCTAACGTGACTTCATAGCGGGACTTCCATCCCCCTCACCCCAGCTCATCAATGGAGCACAGGCACCAAGGGACCCGGGTGCCCGCCCAGGTCCCAAGCCGCACACTGGCGTCGTCCTGGCTCTCTTCTCTCACAGCAGCACCACTAGCAAGCCCTCTCCAGGTTACCCCAAAGTGTGTCCTCCTCTGCCCCCTCCATTCCAGTCCCGGCCACCCCTCCGGCCTGGTTGGCTGTGGTGACATTTCTGGTCCCTCTGAGCGCTTGCTGGTCTGCTACAGGCCACCGTCCGGAGGGAGCGCTCTAAGATGTGCACCAGCTACTAGTATGTCCCTCTTTCCTGCCCCCAGACTCTGCAGGATGTAGCCCTGCCTGCCTCCCTAGTGCCCCCTTTGACGGGTCTCCCCCCACTGCTTCTGCTTCAGCTTCAGCCAGGGGCCTTCTTCCACAGGCGTCAGGTTCACCCACGGGAGCCTGGGCACTGTCAGCTCTCAGCCTCCCCCGCGGGGTGGGGGGTGAAGGGGGGTACGCTGCAGCTGCAGGGCCGCTGGGCTTCTGCGTCTAGTGCTGGGAGCCGGCAGGCCAGGCGCGGGGAGGGCAGCCGGCACCCAGGGCCTTCGTTTCTGGGCCTTGGGTTGGATGGTGGTCCCCTGGGGAGGGCAGAAGGAGGTGGGCAACAGGCAGGCTTCGGGGAGGACCAGCCAGGGAGAACGCTTACGTTCAACGGGTCCCAGGGTGAACCTGACCTCGGCGAGCCTCACATTGCCATCTGGAAAAGGGCTTGTTGGAGGAATGCAAGTCAGTCTAAGTCCAAACATCGCACGGTGCCCAACCCCGTCCTAGAGCGGCTCTTCTACAAGTGATGGTACTCGGTGCTGCAAAGTCCAGGAGTTAGACGAGGCTCTGTCTTCCAGCAGTCACAGCCTCTCTTGAACTTGGGAATCATCTCCAGTGCAGGTGAGTGGAGGTCAAGGTCTCAGGGACACAAACGGGGGACACAAGCAGGGCCTTCCTCCCAGGGACTCCTCCCACCCCCGCCACCCTGCCCGCAGCCCCTCGCTCCCCACGAGGCCGCAGCGGCTGCTGCCATCTGCCGTGATTTATTGGAAAGAGGCCGTGATTAATCAGCCAGTCAGCCCGGTGCAGCCATGTCCTTTCATTTCCCTGCCCCCTGACCCCACACTCCCAGGCAGTGCTGGGCGGCTGTATTAATCATGCACTTTAAAAATATTTAAAGGAGGAGCTGGGCCTGGAGCGAGTCTCCTTAATGGACTCGTTTTGGGCAGAGGGCGAGTATGCTAATTAGGAGATAAAACAAGCTGGCTGTTTGAAATGCAGATGAGCCTTGGAAGTGCTAGGTCCCTTCCTTCCTCCGCTGGGGAGGCTAAATCTCACTTCTCCAGCCACTTCCCACCCCGATGCTTAACCAGAACAGATCGTGCGACTCTGAGCTGAGAGGCGCTGGCTCCTGCTTTCTCCCGCTCTGCTGCTCTTTCATCAGCATGGGCGACAGAGCCTTCCCGCGCCCCCGTCTGAGGACCCCACGCCAGGAAGCAAACCTGTCCAATTTGGGCCTCCACCAGGCTCTCTCCTCATCTGGGCACCTCCGCCCGTTCTTTCTCTCACTCTGTTCCTCTGCCCCAGCTCAGGTCCAGGTGTCCAGGTGTCTCCTGCTGCCCTCGCCCAGGTACACCAGCTCCTTTCTGCAAGCTGCCACCAGGAACCTCCCGGATGCAAACTGCAACACTTCCCAGCTTCCAGCCTTTGCCGTGACCTTGGTCACCCCGCCTCCCCCCCCCCAAGTCTGAACTCCTCCTCCAGCCCCTCTGGGCCCTGACATGTTGGGCCTTTGCACCCCTGCTGCCTCCCGCTGGCTCCCCAGGCCCTCAAGTCTTCTCTCTGGCACCTGCATGGCCTGGGGTATGACACCCGTCTTTGGTGTGACAAGCCACCTATGTGTCCTGCATTTGTCGTTCCTCCCTGGCCCCGCACCTGCTGGCACAGAGCCTGCTCTGAGGACCACAGGGAGGTCCGCGAGCTCCCCTTACCCAGGGGCGGCGTCCTGCCAGCCCGGGGGGACCAGCTGCTGTAGGACAGGTTCTGGGGAAGCAGAGAGATGCAGCTCACCCAGGAGGCCCCTCATTTAAGACGCTCGGTGTTTCCCTGGAGAGACCTGCACTCGGGCCACCCATCCCGATCAGCCAGGTGCCGTCACGGTGTCGGCTTGCCTGCACGCGCAGAGGGACTGCTCCCAGGTGTGCGGAGGACAAAGCCTGGGGCAGGCCCTCCTGCCACCCAGTGCCCCTCCAACACACCCCTCCCAGCTGCTCCGCGTCTGCTGGGCACAGCTGGGCGGTGCCCCATATAGGACATTCAATGCCATCCTCACTCCCTCCCCTTCGCCAGACAGCCTGCACACTCTCACCCCACTCTGCCCAGCTCACTGGCATCTTCCCTCTCCCCTCAACTCTTTGTCAAACTGTGTCAGGTTGGGTCGTGTGGGAAGCAGATGCTGAGAAGTTGGGGTACAGAGGTTTGTTGGGGAGTCTCACCTATGGGCGGAGCAGCCTCAAGCCACAATGCAAACCCCAAAGGGCCTTGCTGCCCAGCCATGGGCACTGCTTGGAGGTGGAGCCACGCATGCCTGTCACAGGCCACCTGCCTGGGGCCAGGGCCAGGCTGTGCCCTTGCTCCTGGGCCCCCAGAACAGTATGGCTTCATCTCAAAAGCTGGCAAAGCTAACACGGGAGGCTGTGGCTGACTCGCTGCCCCTGTGGGCAGCAGTCCGTTCTTTCTGGAAGGGGCTCCGAGCGGCTCCTGTCCCTGATCTTAGCCTGCCTTCCCCTGAGAGCAGAACCCAAGACAACAGCGTGTGCAGGGAGGGGGAGAAAGCTGGGAAGGCAGGTGGCCAGCCCTGAGATGCGTCGTCACGGGCCCCCGTGGTGACTGGCACTGGAGCCCGAGACCTGGCGAAGGGTAAACATCATTAGCTGCATCTCATGGGGGGCGGGGAGGACTCCCCAGCACTCCTGCCCCCACCGGAGGGTGTTAACCGCCCCCCACCAGGTTCTCAGGCCTGGGTGCCAGCAGTTTCCGCCCACGCCCTCTGTCCATAAGGACCCGAGGCAGATGGGGTCCATTGTACCTTGTACGGTGGCCGGGGCCACTGGGAATGGTCACTCAGCTGCCAGGGAGAGGGGGCAGCAGGATGACGGGTGGGCAGAGGGAGGGTTTGTGGGCCGATCAAATGGGAGAGGCTTGTGCCAACCTCCAGCGTCGGTCAAGGAGAGGCGGGGGCTGGAGGCATATGTGGGAACCATCAGTTCCCGAGCACATGAGGAGCCATGGGCTGGGTGCGCTCATCGGACAGAAAAGAGGGCACCACCCTGAGCAGTGGGGGCCTTGACTGGCTGGAAAGCGTGCCCACCCCGGCGGCGGCACACCCAGGCAGCAGCTCACTCTCGGGAGGCACGGCCGCCCTCTTGGTGGGCAGTTTGTCGGGTTAATTCCAACTGGAAGAGACAGCTCCAGGCTGCTCACCGCGTCTGTCTCTTGCTGCCCACGGCTCTGGTGGCAGATGATCCGGGTGCTGTTGTTGGTGTTGGTGTAGCCCAGTGCAGAGCACACAGTGAGGCTCGGTGCCCTTTGCCACAGGGCTGCTCAATGCCGGGGTGTCCTGGCTTTGTCTCTCTTCTCAGCTTCTCTGGTCTTTGCACGTGGCTCCCGCCCACCCCTCTGATGCGTGGCCAGGCCCTGCAGGGAGTGAGCAGGGGCCTTGTTCCGCCTGACACCTTTATTAATTACTGGGCCAGGAAGATAAACAGCTTGCTAATTAAATTTGCAGATGTTGCTAAACTGGGACGTGTTCTGATTGTTCAGTCCTCGGAAGATAGAACGGTCCCACCGTGGGCCTTGGGGAGGTCAGCCTGGGCTAGGCCGGGAGCGGGTGATTAATAACAGTATTCACAGTGGCCACCATTTATTGAGCACTTACTCAGCGCCAGGCACTGCACCAGTCAGGGCCGGGGCCTGCGTTCCAGCCATTCACATCCTGGGGGCCTTGAGCAACTTTCTTCTGGGCCTCTATCTGCTCATCTTTGCGAGACGGGTCCCTCCCAGCTGTGGAATTCATGAGCCTGGGTGCTGTGACCCTCACCAAGTGAGGGGAGTCGGGGTGGCCAGCACCAATGGCCCCAGCACAAAGCCCCCAGGGAGCCTCTGTTGGGAAGTGGGGGACAGTCAGGACTCCTGCATCTTGGTGTGGGAGCCTGGTGGATCGGTAGGTTTTGGAGGGTTGGAAACTGGGGTTCTGTAGCTGGTTTGGAGGCCTAGAGGCCTGTGGGTCTAGGACATGGGGGGGTGGGATCTGGGGGTCTGAGAAGTCTAGAAGGGTCTGAAACTGGGGGAGTTTTTAAGGGTTTGGAGAATTCAGGGGTCTGAGGATTGGGGTTTCCAGATGCTGGGACCTGGGTCTGAGGGTGTGAGGAGTTTGGAGGTTACGGAGCCTGAGCTGTCCGAGGTCAGAGCCTTGAAGGTCCGGGGCTCTTGGAAGATTTGAGATCGGGGAATCTAGCACCTGGGGATTCGGAGGGTGTGGAGGGGTCCAGAGGCAGGGATGTGAGGGCCTGGGAAGGCTGGGATTCTGGGATCTGGGATCTAGAGGTGTCTGGGAGTTGGGGTCTGGTGTCTCAGATAATCTGGGGGATCTTGGAAAATCTGAGGCTCTGAAAGTGAAGGTGGGGTTCCGGAAGAAGAGAGGCAATAACGGAAAGCTGAGAGTGGCCCAATGTCGCCACCTACCGTACCTTCCTCCACATTACAGCCAGCGAGTCAGGGTTGAGGATCGTCTCCTGTTCCCTCTTCCCTGGGGCCTCCCGCAGAGCAGGTGTAGGTCTGTGCCAAGGAGGCAGGGAGCAGGCTCTAGGTCCCAGGCGCGGGTCACCCCTCAGCGGCGGGGAGTGTGTCCGTCTGGGGCGCTGCGGAGACTCCCACACGGAACAGCACCTGGCGTGGAGCGGCTGAGTAATTCACGTTTGTTGAACAAGGAAAATGGCATTTGAAAGGCCGTGCCTGGCAAGGGCATGGCTGACCACAGCCCCACACGCCCTGCCAGGAGGGCAGGTGCCGTGCAGCGCTGAATTGGAAGGCGATTCTGGAGACACTGCCTACGACTCCGCCTGATTTAGGCCTGCCCAGGAGGCAGCGCCCCCGCCGACAGGGTGTGTATTGTTCAGAGTTCAAAGCCCGTGGCCCCAGGTGTGGCTCATGCGAGTGCCACTTCCCAAGCACCTCTCCGGGAAGACCTGGGCCACCACCCTCCACACACCAGGGAAAGGCCAACCTTGGCCCTGTTTCGGAGTTTGCTGGCCGAGAGAGGAGACGGGACCTGAAGCAGGGACCTGGGTGCTGACAGGGCCACACCAGGCACACAGCTGGTTGGAAGAGGGACACGTTCCCTCCCGGGAGAGGCAATAGCAGAGCAGGTGTGTGGGTCAGAGAGGAGGCGAGTGAGCAGCGCGCAGAGACTTACTGGTCAGGGCGCAGAGCAGCTGAGCTTGTGGAGACCCGCGTCAGATGGGGGAGGCGAGAGGCCGCTGGTGCCACTGGAGGCGGGCAGGGGCCAAGCCGAGGGGACAAGACTCTGGAGGCGGTGGGTGGGACATGGTCAGACGGTTCCTCGGAAGGAGTCCTGGCTGTCGGTGGGAGATGGATGAGCAGGGAGGCTGGAGGCGGGCCCGCTGGGAGGCGGCATGTGTCCGGGAAAGATGGCAGTCATTTAGTGCTTCCTGTATTCAGTGTATTAACTCAGTTAATGCTTCCAACGCCCCGTATTGTTATACCAGAAGCAGAGTTAATCCACTTGCCCAAAGTCACCCAACTATCGAGGTTCAAGGTGCAAACCCACGTGCCTGCCTTCCGAGCCCCAAATCCCTCTGCTGTTCTGAGGTGATGCGGAAGGGAAGCTTGGGGGCACCTGGGGACGCCCTGGGCCCTTCAGCACAGGCCCTAGCCTCCTGCTCCCTGCACACCCCACCTGTGAGTCCCACCCCCGGCCGCAGGCAGGGCCCTGTTAGGAAGGACCTGCTCTCCTGTGGCTCCCAGCCCTCCCAGGCCCCGGGCCCGGAGGGAAGGCTATTTCACAGAGCTTGGGGCGCAGCCAGCTCTCTGTCATGCCAGCTCTCTGTCATGCGAGACAGAGGGGGATGGTGGGTGATTAAATTCTATGGGTGTGAAGCGTAAAATGCACCTTAATTCCTCCGGGAAAGGAAGTCCTTGGCACTTCAGCCAGATGATGAGTAGGGCTCTCCATCCCCGAGAAGCAGGCAGGGAGCCTGAGCTATGACCTGCGGGCAGCCAAGCCGGGGAGCTGCTGCCCCCTCAGCACTTGGTCATGGCCCCAAAACAGACTTGTCAAAAGGTGGCGCACGCAGGCCGACCCGCAGACAGACGGGGTGCTGGTGCCGCAGCCTCACCCCTTCTCCTGACTGGCGACAGCCCTCGCTTCGCTGGCTCACCTCCTCCAGGCGCAGTGTCCGCCCCGAGGCACGGAATTGGCTCTAGTGGTGAGGAGAACGCTGGACTTCCCAGGAGGCCATGAGTGTGAGGGTGGACGGCGCACCCATCTTACATGAGAGTATTTGAGGGGGAATCAATTTTAAGAACTTGTCAATGTGCATGTATTGCAAATGCTTTTAAAATAGTTTTTCAGAGGAAAACATAGTTTTTTTCATATAGTACACAGTCTTCTTAAGCCCAGGAAGAAATCGTGGCTTTCTGACACACGTACAGTTGTCCAGAAACTTTGGTGAGGATGCGAAAGGCTCAGCTCGCCGCGACGGTTTGT
>NW_005871295.1:109193-110646 GCF_000147115.1 Myotis lucifugus | reverse complement strand
GGCAAAAGTACTGGCGAGCCATGTTTGGCACAACGTGCCAGGGGTTGCCCACCCTGGTCTAGGTCAAGGTTAAGACAAAGGTTTCTGGACCCTGGTCTTTCTGAAATGCAGTCTTCCTTTTCCACAGTTTAGTGCAACTATGTGTATAATTTCTCCTCTTCTCCACCGCCCCACCCCACCTCGGGGCCCAACCTGCAGCATCAGGGGGATCCCCCGGGAAAATAAAGCCAAGCAGCCAGAGCTCTGCTGACTGCGCCTCAGCCATGTGGCTGTGCCGGGCCACTCGCAGGGATGGCCCTGGGGGGACCACTGTGGTGGGCGCCTAGCTCTGCCTTCACCAAACCTCCTGTCCAGGGGGCTGGGACAAGACTAGGCCATAATTGCTCCCTCCCCCTGGGGACAGAGGGAATTTCTTTCTGAGGCCCCGTAGAATTCCTTGGTGGGTCCCAGTTTCTGTTAAAAGTGGCTTCCACCCTGGGGCTGGGGCTGGGGCTGGGGCTGACCAGGGGGCCTCGAGTCGAGAGGCAGGGAGGGGAGCGGAAGGAGCTGGGGAAGGTGCTGTGAGCCAAGGGACAGGGACAGGAAGTGGGCGAAAGGGAAGAGAGGGACCCGAGGGAGGAGGGGGCAGGGAAGGGAAAGGGGTTTCCGTCCTGGTGTGACAGCCACCACCACTTAGGGGCTTTCTCTGGGGGCCTGTGCTGACCGCCTCTCCCCCAAACTTGAGAAGCGTTGTCCCCTGTACAGGTTTATAGGCTGAGATGCAGGAAGATAAGCTTAATAGACGTGCTCAAGGTCACACAGCTGTCAGCAACCGCCTCAGGCCGGAGGGGGTCACACCGGGACTGCGTGAAGCCCAGGCCTGTGCACAGGGCACACCCATGCCCCTTTCAGCCCCAGGACCCCTGGTGGGCAGTACCCACTGCCCTGCCTTCCCCTCTCCGGGCACAGCAGCACCTGGGGACTTGGGAATCAGCCAGACCTGGGCACATCCTCACACCGCCTTTCGCCAGCTGTGGCCTCTGGACACGGCACGTCATGTACTGGGGAGCAGGGTCCTCACCAGGGAGATGGGTCATAGTGCCCCTGCCCCAGAGGGTTGGGGAGCAAGAACAAGATGTGGGGACACTGGTCAAGAATGCAGGCCTGCCCCCCCACACACACACACATACACACACCCTTGGCGATCTGCAATGGCCCTGAACCTGAACCCGGGGCCCCTGGTGGCGCTGTGATGAGGCAGGTCCAGGATGGAGGCGCAAGAGCCAGTGCCGGAGAGGCCGGCCCCTCTTCTGCCCGGCCCTCCTGGGGGAGGCCACCCCCGGGGGCTGTTCTCCTGGCCAGAGCTGGGACCACTTCTAAAGAGAGCACCCCATCTTCCAACACGTTAACGTCCATGGGGCATCTCAATGGGACGCTCTAATACTGGCCAGGCCACACGGGGCCTCGCTCCAGC
>NW_005871295.1:104744-106117 GCF_000147115.1 Myotis lucifugus | reverse complement strand
AAGGAGGTGGGTGCTGGGGACCGGGTGGCTCTGGCTTCACCTGCAGGTGAGATGGACTGGGGCTGTCGCTGGGGAGGCTGGGCAGGGGAGAGTGAGCCGAGCGCGCCCTGCTGGCCTCATGGGGAAAGAGGCTGCTGGCCGGCAGGCAGGATGTGAGGAGCGTTCGCACAGCCTGAGTGAGGGATGGGATTGCCTGGTCTCCTTACCCTGGGCAGGAGCCTGAGACGGCTGATGGGGTGAGATGGCGGGATCTAGACTCTGCATCCTAAGGAGGTCTGCAGAAATGCCCATGCTGGGAGGAGGGCATTCGGCACAGCGGCGTGCCTTCCCCTGCCCCAATCTCAGGCCCTGTGAGCATCAGCAGGCCCTGGCCCCCTGAGCAGGCACTGCCAGGCTCTGCCCAAGGGGAGGCCCTTTTCGGAGGGAAGTGACCCGTTTCCAACCAGCTCAGTGGGAGAATGACCCTGGGGCACCGCGGGCGATGGGCGGCCCTGGCGGGGGGCGCTTGCCCCGGTTTCCCAGGGCGCTGTGAGCCGGGGCGGTGGTCAGGGCGGTGGTCAGGGCTCCGTGCTGCCACTGGGGACGGGGCGCCGACTGTGTGCTGCGCACCTGCAGGCGTTCACGTCACTCACGTTTCCTGATCCACCTGCGACGACAGTGCTGGCAGGTCTGCTCTACAGGTGCAAGAGGCTCTGAGCGGTTTGGCTAAAGTCCACGGTCACGCTGGTCTGCTTGCTCTCAGTCCGGGACTGTGACTGAAGCAGCGACTTCTCACCCCGCAGAGCCCAACACCTGCCCCCTCCGTCTGCTCACCATCCTGCTCCGTCCGACTTCCGCCGCCAGCTGCTGCTCTCTCAGTCCTAACCTCCTTGCTCTCAGAGCCACCCCAGGCCTGTTCCCCAGCAAACCTCCCAAACAGACAGGCGGCTGCATCCCCTCCAGCACTTTCACACTCCCCTGCACTCCGCGGCCCTGCCAGTGGAGGGAGCTCTCCCTTGCCCCCCACCCCCGCCGGCTCCTCCTGAGGGGGCTGTGGTGCCCAGCCTGTGAGATGCTCACCAGGACCCATGGCCCCAAGCACTGCCCGACTGCACGAAGCAGGAGCTCTGAAAACACTGGTGCCCCTTCCTGAAGTGGCCATGACAACCAAGGCTGGGTGGGAGCAGGGCTGTGAGTGCAGGGCTGTGGGTACAGGGCTGTGGGGTGCAGGGCTGTGGGGTACAGGGCCATGGGTGCAGGGCTGTGGGTGCAGGGCTGTGGGTGCAGGGCTGTGAGTGTAGGGCTATGGGTACAGGGCCGTGAGTGTAGGGCTGTGTGTGCAGGCCTGTGGGAGCAGAGCTGTGTGTGCAGAGCTGTGAGTGTAGAGCTATGGG
>NW_005871295.1:87455-102259 GCF_000147115.1 Myotis lucifugus | reverse complement strand
GCTTGGGCCCAGGTGCACTGGCCACAACCTGGGGCTGCTGTCCAGGAGCACGCGCTGGCGTTGTCATTGCCGCTCCGCCCACGCAGAGCAGAAGCAAGGCGAGGACGGGCTAAGCCACGCAGATGCATCGCTCACCTGGCTCTCGGTTTACCCAGGGTCCTCTGAGTGTGTGCAGTACTTTCGGAAATGCAGAGCAGAGGGGCGAGGATGCCTTCTGCCCGGGTCACCGACACAGAGGTGATGCGAGGGCTGATGGAGAAGGAGTCAGCTCCCGGGGAGACGGAGGGCCGGCCTGTCAAGTTGGACCACATGGTCTTTGAGGCTTATGTTCTGTGATGGCGGAATAACCGAGAAGTAGAGAGAAAGAAAATGTGATGAGAATTACCCAAGGCTTCAACCAGCACAGTAGGGATTCAAATTCCGGTGTTTTCCATGGACACACCTCCAGCCCTGAGCTCTAGGGAGAGCGGACACTAGTCCTCCCTGGACAGCGGGTTTTCCTTCATCTCATTGTGGACGCAGGAAAGAACCCCTACCCGGAAGCATGTGAATGGCTGTGGGTTGCCCAGCCTTTTTGGGTCTCAGACAGGAGGTTGGAGTCCAAGCTTCCTGCAGTGCGGGTGGGGGAGGGGCCGGGCTGGGGATGCAGGGCAAGGCGTTTGGCTTCAGAAGGCTTCCAGGGCTCAGAGGCCAGGAATAATCACACCTCTCTGGTCATGCCAGGAGACCTTAGTGTGCTGGAGTCTTCTTTTTTAAAATATGTTTTTATTGGTTTTTAGAGAGAGAGAGATGAAGGGAGGAGAGAGAGAGAAACATAGATGTGAGTGAGACACATTAATTGTCGCCGGCCAAAGATCAAACCTGCAACCTGGGTATGTGCCCTGACTGGAAATCAAACCGGTGACTTTTGGTGCACGGCATGACACCAACCAACTGAGCCACACCCACCAGGGCCGGAGTCTTCTACCTGTAATGAAAAAAAACAAATCTGTGGTGTAAGTGGCTTTAACCAAGATGCCATTTGAACACCCAAACCACCCTCGAAGCCCTTGATTGGTTTGAGACTATTCCACTGTGGCACTGAGAGCCTCTCCTTGTCTCTTCTACCGTCCCTGCCCATGGCAAACGCACGCACATGCGCACACACCAAAAACAGATGAAGGCCTGAATGTTCCGCCGAATGTTATAAATTACTGTGATCTCCTTTCTACCAAAGTTACCCAAGTGACTAAACTAGCTACGGGAAATTTATTAATTCCCTCGCCAAGTGAAAGACTCGGCAGATTATCCATGAGGGTTAACAGAACCTGCAAAAAGGTACCCCGAGGCTATGCTTTGGAGATGATTAGGGATCAGTGACAGCGAACCCATTAACCAGCACTTGGAATATGTTCCTTTTGCATCATTTAGTGAAAGAAAACTTCGGCCTTCTTCCTCTTTCATCTTGATTTTCTTTTTCCAAAAGTCATTGTAAGAGAACAGCGCATAGCCCCAGCTTTAGGTTCTCTGCCCATGTGTGTGTGTGCATGCCTTTGGGGGCTGAGGGGGTGTGTGGGTGTGTTTATCTGCCTCCCAACTCTAAGTCATGGGCCATTAATGGTGTCTAACTGCACAGCAGGGAGCCACTAAATATTATACTCTTTATAAAGAATCTGTTGCCCAAGGCACTGAGCCACTTAATGGAGACGGGAATTAATGTCTAACTTAAAAATAGATCATTCTACAAATATAGACTACCAAAAGCATAATTTAAGCTGTTCTATTTCCTCTACTACTTGGATGGGTGCAAGAGAAGGGATAAGTACAAATACTAATAAACAAGTATTGATCCATTTTGCAAATTACTTCCCATGTGTTATCTGTTCTGGTTATCATAATAACCTCGCAGGAGAGACACCATGACTGCTCCCATTTTATAGATGAAGAAACCGAGGCTTTGAAAGGTTCACGTGACCAGTCCAAGGTCATGCTGTGGAGTTAAAATCCAAGTGCATATGACTTATAACTGCTGGATACTGCATCTCTGGGGCAGAAAGGGTGAGGCAAAGGGCGGGTACATGTGCTAGGATGGCAACTAATGTGCCCAAATGCAAGTGTGGCGCTTGTTTGCTTAACAAGTTGATACTGAGTGGTTAGAGAACGCAGTGGTATGGGTGAGATTGAGAAGGACCAGGCGGGTTTTACGGCACAAACCTCGGGAGAGAGAGGTGGACGCTGGGTGCTCAGCAAACTGCCCCTGATGACTGGCCTTTCTGAACCCTGAGCCCTGGCCCCTGGGACCTAGTCGCTGACCATGGGTGATGTGAGGAGAGCCAGCTCAGGGGGTTCTAGGTGAGCGTGTGTTTTTCATGCAGGGCGATCCTCCCAGGTTCAGCTGGGCTGACCTTCTCCGTCCCACGCTGAGCTGACCCTTGTTCAGGGAAGGCCGAACCCACACCAAAGTCACTCCCACAGCCTGGGTAATGCAGGCGGAGGCTCTGTCTGTGGCCTCAGCTGCTCCCTGATCACCATGATCACCAGACAGGCCGGAGTGAGCTCTGCCCAGCTCTCTCCCTGGCACCCCCTGGGTCTTAGGGACAGTGTTGTGTGGAGATGATGTACTGAGAGACCATGCAGGGGCTGACAGATGGGCAGTGGGTGTCAGAGACACACCTGGTGGATGGGAGGATAGAGGCGGGTCCACCGCTCAGCGTGCTCTGGTCTCTGGGCCTCCCTGCAGAGCTGGCATGGACCTTACAGATGCCAGTCCCTCGAGGAAGCTGGGCCCACAATCTTCACCCTGTGCTCGTGCCCGGCTGGCAGAGAAGGCAGAAGTCTAGCTCTTTTCATCCCTGGCATGCGACCTCCTACTCCATTTGACATATGTAGCCAGGCCCTTGCATGCGGTTAGCACCACCCTTGTTTCATGAGTGAGAGCTGAAGTGGGGCATCCCCCATAGCGGAGGCTCAGAAGAGACCCTGTGGAATGAGGAGGGGCTGCGGACGGACTCTGGGGTCTGGAGGGAGGGAGAAAACTTGGGTGAAAGGGGCAGCTTGACGGGAGTGTCCCACCCAGCGCCTTTCTGGGGAGATGTGCCCGCCCTCCTCTTCCCAGGCCAGTGCCAAGTGTGCTGGGAGCTGTCCAGCCAACAGTCTGCTGAACTGCAAGGGCGGCCGCCCCACCCGTCAGCTGGGCCAGAGAACAGCCTGTGGTTAGTGAGCTGGTGACCTGCTCAGGGAGTGGGTGTGTGTGGCTGGGGCGCTGGAAGGGAGCCACTGCCCATCACCGTGCCTGACCTGTGAGCGATGGGTTAATTAAAACCTAGCCCATGAGGCCCGCAGTGGGGTGGAAACTTCCTGCTACAGAGCTTCCAGGTTTCAGACTAAATAACAAAAAGGTATAGATTATTCAAGCACCTTCTGTTAGGCCCTGAAGGGGACAGTGACTAACCGCTGGTCACACAGCTAATCAGGAGTTTGTCCAGGGCCAGACCCTGTCCCTACCGTAGCCCACGTTCTACAGACAGCAGTTGGTATATAGTTACACCCAGATATTCTTACTACCAGTTGATAGTGTGTAGTCTTTCTGTATCATTATCTCAATTTAAAAATGTTATTAAGTATTTAATATGTGCCGGCGCCTGTTCAAAGCTCTTCGAATTTATTACCCGACGCCTCTATTCCTCTCAAAAGTCCTGTGAGGCAGAGAGAATTGTCATCGCCATTTCCCAGGCGAGGAAATGGGCAGAGAGGTGAGCTGACGCCCACAGTGCGGAGGGAGAGCTGGGCCTGGGCAGGCCATTCCCCTTCCAGAGGGGCCTCTGGACTGCTGCCCTCTGTGCCTCTGCAGACACCTTGGCCGGGGCCAGGGTGTGCCTGTGCCTTTATGTTCACAGAGAGTGGAAAGAAGAAAGACAGAAACGCATTGTGGGAAAGGAAGTTGATGAAGGTATCTTATTGAGGGACCAAAAATTTAGTTTTTGATCCCTCAACAAGAGAGCCATCGAAGACAGACAACAGCCCTCCCCCAAGAGGCTGAACACAATGGCTCAGAGACCCTGAGGTCCTGGGCCAGGCCACTGACTGCGGGTCTCAGCCCCTCCCCTTGGGCCTCAGCCCCTCCCCGCAGTGAAGGCCTCTCCAGGGACAGAGCCCCAGCCTCACGGAGGTCTCAGGAGAGCAGGGAGGCTCCCCTCTGCCTGCAGGTCTTACCAACTGCTGCCGTGGAGTGCTGGTTACATCAAGTTCATTCGTGTTCTCTCTAGTTTCTGTGTGCTTGAAATTTTCTATAAAAAGATTTTTTAAAACTGTAATGAAAGATGCCCTGTCCTCAGGAAAGTGCCTCAGGGTGAACTCTGGTTTGGAAGGAGGAAGGCTGGCACGGCCCGCAGCGGGAGGTTGATCCGGGCAGCGTCTGATAGGAAGCTTTCGGGTACAAGGCACTAAAGTTCTCTAACTTCTGTCCATCTAGCCACCAGCCTCTACACCAGTGATGGCGAACCTTTTGAGCTCGGCGTGTCAGCATTTTGAAAAACCCTAACTTAACTCTGGTGCCGTGTCACATATAGAAATTTTTTGATATTTGCAACCATAGTAAAACAAAGACTTATATTTTTGATATTTATTTTATATATTTAAATGCCATTTAACAAAAAAAAAATCAACCAAAAAAATGAGTTCGCCTGTCACCTCTGACACTGGTGCGTAGGTTCGCCATCACTGCTCTACACCCACCCCCACCCCAAGCACGCCCACTGTGCACTGACCGCTCACAGCTGATAGGCTAATCAGGAGTCAGCAAACTGGCCCGCAGGCCAAATTTGACCAGCCCGGGCAGTGTGGAATACAGCCAGGCCCATCCATTGATGTGGCCTGAGGCTGAAAATGTTTGCTCCCTGACCCTTACAGATGCGTCCTGGGCTGCTCCGGCAGCAGGGACTTCGGCTCCTACCCAGCCAGGCTGCATGTTTGCCAATCAGTTGTATCTGGTCCCAAACCTGTGTGTGTCTGTTGTAGTTATTGTTGTAAGTATATAACTTTAATCAAACAGTGTCTAGATCAGTGAAATAGGAGTGTGAAAAGAAAGTGTTATTTCTATGAAAATTAGGTTAAATGCCTCGGAAAGACCCAGTAAATGCAAGTCAATGAAAACAATTGCTGTTCTATCAGCCACAGGCAAGGGCATTGTATACAGCAGAACTGGGGCCTTGTAAAAATCCAGTCATTTTGCATTGGAAGAGCTTTGTGAACATCTGTGAGGGTCACGAAAGGACAGGAGCTGCACGCTGGACAATACTCTCTGGTGTGGTTTGGGTAGGAATGATGGCCCATACTGAAGAGAAGGCCTTCCATACAAGTGTTGGAAAGTAGAGGTGCATCTGTGTTGGGAAAGGAAAATAAGAGGCTTCAGGAATACACACACACACGCACGCACACACGCACACACGCACGCACACACGCACACATACACACACACTCTCACACCTGTAGTTTTGGGAACATGTTTTATGGGTTTCTACTTGAACCAACTTTTCCAAAATGACCCAATTACTAACCCAGCAGTGTCAGATCTGTGGGCTTCTCCTATAACAGAAAATTCACCCTAAAATTGCTTTTTAAAAATGCAGTTCCCCATCATGTCATTCTGTTCTCTTCCATCTTCCCCTTGTTTCCCTCCCAGCATGGAGACACCTGCAGAAGCAGAGGGGAGGGAAGGCGCCTGGTGCAGCACTGGCCTTGGTGCCAGGGACCTGGGACAGAGGCGGCTGGCAGCAGACATAGCTGGAGTGGCCAGGTGAGTAACAAACAGTTAGCTGATTGAGCAAACAAGTCAACATATGGAGGATAATGGGAACCAGTTTTCTCACTATCCGAGGAAGGACTTAGAAAAACAAGCACAGGGAAGTCTAGGAAGGACCCTGAGGGTTGGAAATACCATGTGATCTCCTGGGCTTTTGAAGATACCTATCCAGATGACACAGGAACTTTAGGGGGATACAGGCAGGCTTAGGGAATTTTTAGAATTGGGGTCCATGGACAAACACGGGGCTACAGACTGGGAGAAGGTACATTTCCATAACACAAGGAAGCCAGATGCAGTTACATTTCCATAAGACAAGGGAGCAGCAACAGGTATATTTCCAAAAGACAAGGGGACTGGGAGTAGCCAAAAAAGGTCTATATTTACAAAATAAAGAAGGAGGAAGAAAGTCCAGAAGGAATAGAGGACAATTAGGGAGGAGGGCCTCAGGGGTCACTATATAGTAACCAATTCGAAAAGGAATATTGATCAATCAGAGGGATGTCAGGGCACAGGAACTGTGGCCTTTATACTGTAAACCAGCCGTGGGCAAACTACGGCCCGCGGGCAGGATCCGGCCTGTTTGAAATGAATAAAACTAAAAAAAAAAAAAGACCGTACCCTTTTATGTAATGATGTTTACTTTGAATTTATATTAGTTCACACAAACACTCCATCCATGCTTTTGTTCCGGCCCTCCGGTCCAGTTTAAGAACCCATTGTGGCCCTCGAGTCAAAAAGTTTGCCCACCCCTGCTAAACCATGGAAACAGGAAGTCGGTGGGACCCTTTCTCTCTCCCCACGTGGGAGTCTGTACTTGTTCTTCAATAAATCTCCACCTTTGCTATGCTACCCTCTGTCCGTGGATTCATTCCTCAACTCTGGCGGACAAAGAATCCGGGTTCCAGTCCAAAAATTCCATTTCACAGACAGATATAGAAATAGTTATAGATAGATGTGTATATTGATGTATGCCAACGATTTCCAATTGGTGTTGAAGTATAGTAATCTTCATCTTGGGTAAAAACTGCCGTTTGAAATTTTAACCCTGCTATTCTGGCTTCTGTAAACATTTGCTTGCTTAATAGGGAAAATAAGACTACTCCCATTCCAGAGAGGCCATAAACTGTGCCCCAGACAGAGCTGTCAGTGCTGGGCCAGGCCAGGCCTTGAGATATGGTCTCATGGCTCTGTCCCAGAACACAGGACTTTTTCTCAGAAGGTCCGGAAGCCTCTGAGAATTTTGTTTTCCAAATTTGGAAAACAAAGAGCTGAAAAACATATAAATTGAAAAGACTTCCACCATATTCGGCCCCAGAATTTGAGAAGCAAGAGTTCCGCTGGGCTTGCTAGTGCTAGTGAAAATGAATAGGACTCCAAATAAATTTGACTTATTGATTAAGGCGTCTTCTGATTTACAATATAACAGTGTGCTGCAAGAATTTTTGAAACATGCACTACCTGACTATTTAGTCAGGGCACTGACCTCTCTTCCCTTAGATTGTCAAATAAAAAAGGACGACAGCCAACACAACAGGCATCTTGTGTGAATGAATCAAAACTATGCCTAATTTTTGTCAGATCAGCAAAAATATATTTATGGTGCCGCAGTGTTCGTAGCTGATGTGTGCCATGCGGGGAAAGGGTGGAAATCACTGATATGTGCTATGCTCACTTAGAGCACTGAGACGCAATGACAGCTAAGTAGCAATGAGCACACTGAGCATACAGCCTTTAGAGTACAACCTATTCAATAAAATAAGAACCCACCGTCCATATTGATGCAAATAAGTGAATGCCTACACGAATAAATGGCGGAGGGAACGGTATTCCTTTCAAAATAATGCAACTACTGAAGGTTGAACTGACAGAAACAATCGCCATCTGCCAGCCTTCCCTGTGGCTGGAGCGGTGAGCAGCTCTGTGACTCAGAGGCCGGGAACTTAAGTGGACCCGAAGGTTGGTCAGTAAAAGTTTGATGAGGATCAGAATATCGGCATATCAGCCGATCTCCTCACAAAATGTTAATCAAATACGGAGGGAAAGATGATTTGTTATAGAGAAAGCCTGCAGACACCCTCCTGGCCAGATGGTAAGGTCAATATCACTGGGGGGAGGGGGGGGCAGCTAGGTGCCTCCCGGTGATAGGTACTGAGCTCAGCATCCACCCTGTGTTCCTGCAGAGAAGGGGGAAGAGGGGGCCGGGTCTGGGCAGCATGAGGTCGAGATCATCCTAGGAAATGAAAGACCTGTAAGGCCAGGGAGACAGGGAATTGTTCTCTTTTTTTTTTAAACATATTTTATTGATTTTTTACAGAGAGGAAGGGAGAGAGATAGAGAGTTAGAAACATTGATGAGAGAGAAACACCTCGATCAGCTGCCTCCTGCACACTCCCACTGGGGATGTGCCCGCAACCCAAGTACATGCCCTTGACCGAAATCGAACCTGGGACCCCTCAGTCCGCAGGCCGACGCTCTATGCACTGAGCCAAACCAGTTTTGGTGGAATTGTTCTTGAAAGGAGACTGAGGAGACAGGGCAACTAACCACAATGTGTGATCTCGAATTGGATCCTGGGCCAAACAAGAAAAACAGACGTTCTGGGAGAGTTGACACAATTTGAAGACAGTCTGTGGATTGGCTGGGAGATTTGTATCCATGTAATTTCCTGACTGGAGGAATCATTGTAATGCAGGAGATGTCTGTATGTTGGGGGACCTACACACTGGAACATTTGGAGCTTATGGAGAAAGACAGGAAGAAGAGAGAGATAAAGCTGTGTCATTAAGTAGTAACAGTGGAGAGCCTGAATGTAGAGGATGAAAGAGTTCTTTGCATTATCCTTGCAAATTTTATGAAGATCTGAGACTTTACAAATTAGCGAAAAATTTAAATGAAATAAAATTAAATCAAAGAGCTAGAAGGATTCCCATCCTGAAGATGCAGGCGAGGTCTGTGCAGGTGCCGGCTCACTCCTTGGGGCATTTGCTTAATAGGGAAAATAGGGGGGTGGGGGTGCTTGTTTCCGCATCCATCCTTGGCTGGTTCCCCCTGACCGCAGGTGCTGCTGGTGGCAGAGACCAGAGGCCCCACCTTCGGGCAGGGGGCAAGTTCCCTGGCTTGGATTAATCCTATCCTGCCCTTGGAGATTCTCGATGGGTGTGAATCTAACCCAAACCATAGAGTTGTTGCATCATGGCAAACGATAGCTCCCCAAAGGAAAACATGCATGTTCTGGGGAAATAACCTAGACACTAACCAAAGAAAGTCCACACACAGCAATGTGTAGGGCAGATGCTCAAGAAGGTAAATTTTGTGAGAAAACCCTTTTACCAAAAGAATTAAAATTATTTTCTAGGAAAATATAAATTATTCAAGAGAATGAAAAGACAAGCCAAAGTAGGGAAAACATTTGCAAAAGACATATCTGATAAAGGACTGTTAACCAAAATATACAAAGAACTCTTAGAGCGCAGCAATAAGAAAATGAGCTACTCAACTAAAAAGTGGGCCAAAGACTCATCAAAAAGGTCATCAAAGAAGATGCACAGGTGGCAAGTGAGTGTATGGGAGATGCTCCCCATCATATGTCCTCAGGGAAATGCAAAGGAAAACAGCCTGAGGTCCCACTGCACACCTGTCAGAAGGGCCGCCATCCCGAACACTGACCACACCAGGTGCTGGCGAGGCTGTGGAGCGACAGGACTCCAGTCATTGCTGGGAAACGCACCATGGCACAGCCACTTTGAGAGACAGTTTGGTGATTTCTTAGAAACAAAACCCACTTTTACTATATGATCCAGCAGCCACACTCCTCAGTTTTACTCAAGTGAGTGGGAAACGCAAAGCCTACACATGGATGTTCACAGCAGCTTCCTTCGTCATCGCCACAGCCGGAAGCACCAAGGTGTCCTCAGTAGGGGATGGATAGATAGACTGCGGCCCATCCAGACAACGGCAGGTTAGTCAGGACTGAAAAGAAATGAGATACCAAGACAGGGAAAGCTGGAGGAAGTTTAAAAGCACATGACTACGTGAAAGAAGCCAATCTAAAAAGGCTGTATGATTTCAATGATATGAGAGTCTGGAAAAGGCAAAACTATGGAGACAGTGAAAAAATCAGAAGTTTCCAGGGGTTAGAGGGGGAAGGAACGAGTAGGCAGAGCACAGAGGGTGTCTTGGGAAGTGAAACTGCTCTGTTAACTGCAGTGTGGATGCAGGTCTTTGGTCAAAACCCACCGAGCAAGCATGTCAAACTCGCAGCCCGTGGGCCGCGTAGAGCCCACAATGAATATTTTTGCAGCCCAGCCAATATAACGGTATGTAAGAAACGTTTTAATAAAAATTTCCTAACTTAATTTTTACAGTATCCTGTTTATACATAATTATTAATAATGAACTACAATGTTTGCTAATGACTGATTACTATAATCATGGCACCTTACACGCAGGCGCACCATTTCTCTCCACTAATACCAGCAGCGAATATTTTAGCAGCCAATGGCCACGTCATTAGTCTTGGACTGACTTGCTTGGTGTGCTCAACAGGAAATATTTCGCTTTCAGAGAACAAGAAAAACAGGTTTATTTGCATTACGTTTATTAATTTGTGAAGTTATTCAGTGTCTGGTAAGTTAATGTTCAAGAAAAAATATTAATTTTTATTAAATTTTTCTATTATTTTATGTTAATGATTACTCATTTATTTCAGCCCTTTGTATTCAGCATGTCTCTATCGATATAAACCTACTTTTTTATGAAAATTGAAGCTTTTGCTTTATTGCGGCCAACATACACTTAAACCTTGTTTATTTGGCCTTTGCGTTTGACATGCTTGCCATAGAGCATGCCACACCAAGAGGGACTCTCATGTAAACTGTGGCATTGGGGTGATAGTGACAAGACAATGTAGGCTCATTGATTGTGACAAGTGTACCCCTGTGGCACTGGGTGCTGCTTGAGGGGGAGGTTCTGCATGTGTATGGGGGGTATATATAGGGTATCTGTACTTTCTGTTCAATTTTGCTGTGAACCTAAAACTTCTCTTAAAAACAAAGTCTCTTAACATATATAAAACTAAAGGCAATTAAAAAGATAGTCAAAGATCTATCCTCAAAAGAAAGCAGGCCCAGCAATCCTATAGGAAACTTTACCAAATCAATTGCTGTGTAATACAAGCTGTTTCACAACTTAGCAAAAGTAAAGGTCTTCCTGCCTCTTTTCATAACCCTGACATGCGTTTATCTTATTGTTGTTGTTGCTTGTTAATTCTCACCTAAGGATATTTTTTCCTTTGCTTTTCAGAGACACTGGAAGGGAGAGATGGGTAAAGAGAGAATGAGAGAGAGAGAAACATCGGTGTGACAGACATTGACTGGTTGCCTCGCACACACACCCCAACCAAGGGCAGAGAGCAAATGCACAATTCAGGTAGGTGCCCTTGACCAGGAATGGAACCCATGACCCTTCAGTGCATGACGCCGATGCTCTAATCACTGAGTCACACTGGCCAGCGCAGACATGCATATTTCTTAAATTATATATTAACACAGTGAATGAACTAATGAATTTAAAGAAAAAATGCATCATAACCAATAGAATTTTTCTCAGAAATGCAAGGGATGTGCAAGATTGCTGTAAAGGAAACTCGAAAGTAGACTAAAGGATGTAAAGGTCCTCAATAAATGGAGAGTCATTAAATGTTCTAGGATAGAGGGCTCAATTGTGTAGAGATGTGGTTTCTTCCCAAATCAGTCTATAGATGTAATTCCAATCAAAACACCGACAGGATTTTTAGGGAAGTTTGAAAAGATTAGTCTTTTAAAGTTCATCTGAATTAGAAGTGCATGAGGATAGCAGAGTCAATTTTAAAAAGAATAATAATCAGGAGGTATATGAACTACCACTTAGCAAACATATTTTAAAGTTAAGTAACCAAAATACTGAGGTATTGGTGCATGCCGAGACTGACCAGCAGACCCTGAGCGATAGATGAATGAATTACTCTGACACTTGTTTCTGTGAAAGAGAAGGCTAAGGGGCTGCTTGGCAGGAGGCACCAAACAGCCTTGTTCATCTGCCTCCTCAGGCTTTTATTGTAACAACAGCTTGAACTAAAATTAACTTCTAGATACAATCATCAGGTTAAGCATCCTTGAGAAAGCACATGCTTCTTCAAGGTGTGTCTAAAGATTAAACATAGAGACTCCAGTAAAACACCTGGGGGCTCAGGCATGTTTGGAAAAGTCAAGGCAGGGGCTGCCACCTTTGGCAAGGTCCCCCTAGAGGCCCCCAGCCTTTCAGCAATTCCTCCTTACAGACTTTCCAACCAAGTCCTGTGCTTCCCCACAGGTGCACAGACAGATAAATCACTCAACAAAGCAGAAGAAAGCACAGAAATAAACCTGATAAGTCAAATATTGACTCGTCCAACACAGGTTTATTAAATACCTATTCTATGCCAGCACTGTTCTCCATGCAGGCAACGTCCCTGTCCTTTGGAACCCAGGGTCTAGTGGGGGAAGAGGAACGATGAGTGAATGAATGAGCACTTCCTCAAACACACATGGTGATGGGCACAGCTCAGACCAGGAGAGCACAGGGAGGTGGTGAGGAGTGGTCAGATTCTGGGTGTATTTTGAAGGTGGACCAGCAGGATTTGCTCATTGATGTTCATGTATGGCATGTGGGAGAGAGGAATCAAGAATGAGGCCAAAGGTTAGGGCTCAGACCCTAATGGAGTGCTCATGTGCTAAGACGGGGAGATCTGGGGAGGGGAAGGAGGTCCTTTGCTGGAGATGCTCACCAGACATCCAAGGGGTATGCCCCATAAGTAGCTGGGAACACGGGTGTAGAATTAGGTGAAAACATTGGGCTGGAGATATTAATTTGGCTGTCAGTCAGCATGTAAGTAGTATTGAAACCCAGTGACTGGAGGATCCTTGAGAGGGTGTAGACAGACTACAAGACAGAGCCCTGGGCCCCCCAATCCCAGGCAGTCGGGAAGGAGTGGGGTAATGAGTGAAGGAGACTGGGGAGAAGTAGCCAGGAAAAGGAGGAGAACCAGGAGCGTGAGGTGTCCTGGAGTGAGAGAAGGAGGTATCTCAAGGAGGGGGGTGGTCTACTTGGTCAAGTACGGAGTCCATGACACTGGGAGGTAGCGTAGTGTTGTGGTCTACACACCACCCTGCTGGGGAGCCACCTTAGCAACTGAGGGCAGAGAAAGGGAAGGGAAGCCATGGCGGGAGGTGAGTTTGTACACCACATCCTACCTCTTTTACTAAACAAAAAGGAGCTGTGAAGCAAATGTAGTTACAATTGTATGTACTTACTATTTATTCTAGGTACTGAACTCATGAGAGTTTGTTGTATTATTTCCTTGATTTTTCTATATGTTTAAAATGTTCCATAATAAAAGGAAAAAAAACATTTATAAGTAAAGATTTAGAATTGATGTGCATAAAATATTTTTAGAATGATGCCCAAGAAACTGGTAAGATGGTTGTCACTGGTAGGGCCACGTAAGTATGACATATCTGGGCCCTAGGCATTTGGGCCTCTAAAAATATTTAAAATTATATTGTGTTTTATAATTGCCTTAGTAAAGAGACAAATAGGAGCCAGGCTGGACTCCTGATTATATGTTCATTATTACTGTGCACATTTTTTCTGGTTGTGAAAGAAATTAGAATGAGAGGCTTAGAGGAGGCCCCGCTGGCCGTGAGGCCGTATGTGCTGGGCCATGTGCCCAGTGGAGCTGTCACCTGGGCTTGGGGCAGGGACTGGAGTCAGGGGTCAGGGGGAGACCTCCTTTTCCCTCTATACCTTTTTATTTATTTGAACCTTTAAAATCATGTACATTTATCCTTTTGGAAAAGGAGGCAAAACTTACACATGAATGAGTGAAAGATAATTAGCCCAATGGAAGGCTGAGCAGTTCACAGCTGAGCCACTACACACAGCCAGTCGCCCTGAAAAGATGCTCAACTGCACGCAGCAGAGAAATGCAAATCAGACAATGAAGAAGGCTTAACTGACAGCCTTGGGAAATGCTGTCGAGTGTCGGCTTGGGTGTGGAGAAATGGTCTCTCTCAGTGTGACGGGAGTGGAAATGGGTTTAGTCTTCAGGAGAGCTGTTCATCGGTGTTACCCACACAATGCAAATCCCCTGATCCGGCGTGTTTATTCCACGGTGTCTAAGGTCTAGAAGTACTCTCATGTGCGGAAAGACTTGTGCACAGGGATATCCATTGCAGCTTTGTTTAGCTGAAAAATTGGAAATGATCCAAACATCTATAAACAGATACATAGTGTGTTCCATTAACATAAAAAGTTTATAACCTGGACATACTAGTATTCTATTACAATAAACTATGGTGTATATATCCTGCAACGATTGTTAGTCAGTCCTTAAAAGAATGAGCCGGATCACGTGCAGCAACACAGAAAGTCTACCATATCAATACGTGAAAGAATCAAGCTGACAAACAGTGAGTCTGAGCCCATCTGTCTGAGAGTCAGCAGTGTGTGTGTGTGTGTGTGTGTGTGTGTGTGTGTGAATGTGTGAGTTAGTGCGAGTGTGTGAGTGTGTGTGAGAATGTGTGAGTTAGTGCAAGTGTGTGAGTGTGTTAGTGCGAGTGTGTGAGTGTGTGTGTGAGAATGTGTGAGTTAGTGTGAGTGTGTGAGTGTGTGTGAGAATGTGTGAGTTAGTGCGAGTGTGTGAGTGTGTTAGTGTGAGTGTGTGAGTGTGTGTGTGAGAATGTGTGAGTTACTGTGAGTGTGTGAGAGTGTGTTAGTGAGAGTGTTAGTGAGAATGTGTGAGTGTGTGTGAGAATGTGAATTAGTGCGAGTGTGTGTGAGTGTGTGTGAGTTACTGTGAGTGTGTGAGTGTGTATGAGTGTGAGTGTAAGAGTGTGTGAGTTTATGTGTGTGAGTGTATGTAACTGTGTGAGTGTGTATGACTGAGTGTATGTGAGTGTGTGAGTGTGTGTGTAAGTGTGTGTATGTATGTGTGTGTGAGAGAGTG
>NW_005871295.1:80369-81156 GCF_000147115.1 Myotis lucifugus | reverse complement strand
GGGTCACAGCACCGCGGAGGGGTCCAATCCCTGGCTCGAGGGAGTCCAGCGCTCAGGCTTGACACGCCTGCTGGTGGTGTGGGGAGCCCGGGGCACACCCGGTGCTGAGCCCTGCCTGCCCAGCAGCCTGAGCCTGCCCAGCAGGGCCTCCCAGGAGGGGCACCCAGGTGAGGGGGATGTGCTGTTGGACGCAGAGCCACCTGCTGGCTAAGGCCGATGCCCACACAGCAGTGAGCTGAAGCCAGGCCAGGCTCAGGACAGCCAGACTCAAGAAACCCAGGCCTGGCTCCTAGGGCTGCATGGAAGCTGATAACCTGCAACCAACCTGGACCTGGATCAGAGGTGGCCTGGACCCCAGCATGCGGCCCCCTCTCCCGCGAAGCCTTCCCACCCCCAAACCCCCGCCCCCCCCCCGAGAAAAAAGACATTTCATACAACATTTCTTGAAAAACTTACCCGAGCATGTGCCAGCAAACCAAGGCAATAAACCCAGAAAGTAGAATGGTGGCCAGGAACAGTGTCGATCCTGGACAGCAGCTAAACTCCGACCTCCCTGTGGCTACACGGGGCAGACGAGACACAGTCCACCGCGCTCCCAAGACAAAGGACTGAGTCCTCACACAGAAGTCTCCAAGCTAAAGTCACGGCTTCATAGAGAACCAAGATTGTCATAAAACCACCACTCTTCACAAGATGCTACCCGAGAGAAGAGATCTAGAGGCTAGTGATGGATTGATAGAGCACGAAGGCAAGTCGCGCAAGAAAAACAAATAGATTTACGGTCA
Organism: Myotis lucifugus; assembly: GCF_000147115.1. NCBI lineage: Eukaryota > Metazoa > Chordata > Mammalia > Chiroptera > Vespertilionidae > Myotis > Myotis lucifugus. Next base: position 80,371 of record NW_005871295.1, on the reverse strand, counting down.
CT
>NW_005871295.1:43677-80061 GCF_000147115.1 Myotis lucifugus | reverse complement strand
AGGAAAGGCTGGGTGCCGGGGAGAGAGAGCAGGGATCAAATTCTGGCTCCTCCACCTCCCGACTGTGCGTCATTTTCCGCTCACTTGGCTCCTGCGGCCCCAAGGCCTGGACACTGGGGGTGCTGTACGCCCTGTGGTGCACCCGAAAATACGCATGGGTCTCAAGTGATGCTGAGTGACAACGTCTGCCCCAAAGAGCACGCACGAGTGATTGCATTCACACACGATTCCAGAACATACAGCCTCTAATCTATAGGGAGAGAACGCTGATCGTGGTTGCCCGGGAGGGGGGTGGGAAGGAAGGGATAACAGAAGGCCATGAGGAAAGTGTTGGGGGTGATGGGCATGTCCATTATCTAGAGTGTGATGATGCTCTGTGAGTGAATACATGCGCTAAAGCAAGTGGTACACTTCAAATCTGTGGGTTTGCTCTATGTTAATTATACCCCAATAAAGCTGTTGAAGAAAACAAAATCTCTTATCTCTTCCAACCTCAAAATACTTTTTTTAAATCCTCACCCCAGGATGTTAGATAGAGTGGAATGGAGGGAGAGAGAGAGAGAGAGAGAGAGAGAGAGAGAGAGAGAGAGAGACATTGATGTGAGAGATACATCAATTGGTTGTCTCCCAACTGAGGCCAGGGATTGAACCCAAGTATGTGCCCTTGACTGGGAATTGAACCCGAAACCCTTTGGTGTGCGGGGGCCATGCTCTAACCACTTAGCAACACCAGCCAGGGCTCAAAATACTTTTTAACTCTCAATATCTTCTTTCCGGGAGCATGTCACAGGGTTGAGGAACTCTTGAAGGGCATCACCTTGAGCCCGTCTGGACTAGCACATTCCAGACGCTTACTTTCCTGCCATCCGTACCTGGACCAGGCGGAGAACACCTGGCCCCACTTGCTGAAAGTACGGAGATAAGTTCCAACCAGGCTCCGGGCCACAGGCCAGGACAGGCCTCCAGATGAGACCACGCTGTGGCGTCAGGGTGTCCGGAGGGCAGCCCAGGGCAGCCCTGACTTGGCCTGGGGCCCAGAAACCAAGATGAGGCCCAGGTGGCTCTGTTTGGACCACTCCGTCAGCCCCCGCTCCTCTGGGGCCCTTGCCGGCCGGCCCAGCGGGGGAAGCAGGTTCTGAGCCGCCCGCCAGCGCTCCGTTCGTCCGTTGATGCTTTCGTGCACCCCTGGCCGGTCAGCTTTGTGGACGTATCAGCCAGCATCGCGGTCAGATTTAGATGATGCTTTTCTGTTTAGTTCTGATTCACTTTTAGCCAATTATTCCTAGTCTGAGCTGCAATTGCAAAAAGTTCAAAACAAAAATGTGCAGCAGTATGGATTTGGTTTAATTAGACTGAGCTTCACACCAGCCAGTAGGGGGTGCGTGTGTGTGTGTGTGTGTGTGTGTGTGTGTGTGTGTGTGTACGCCCACGGGCCAGAAGGTATGGACAGTGCTTCTCCGGGCGCTGCAGCTGCGGCCCTCTGTCATGCTCTGCTTGCTGGCTGATACTTTCCGTTCTCAGATATGAGCATGGGGAGGTCAGTAGTAAGAGAAAAATAAGAAATGAAGCCATAGAGAAGCATACAGCATCCCATCTGTCCAGCCATCACCCCTCCCCTGACCTGGGGCTGCTCCCAGCACCCAGACAGCCCTGCTCTCCAGGCCACCCCTCTTCTGCAAGCTGAGTGACTGTCACTAAACGCGGATCTGATTTTGTCTGTCTTCTGCTTTCATGTTCTCCACAGCCCCCACTTGGTGGTAGACAGACCTCTCATGGACCATCCCTCCTCTACCCTCCCCCAGCCCAGGCTCTGACTGGGACATTCCAGACCCCTCTGCCCCCGGCCTTAGAGCACAGGGCTGGAGCTGCTTTCCTGCCCTTGTACCCGCCCCCTCTGTCCTCAGCAACCAGCTCCTGATCCTGCAGGTCTCAGGCAAGGCCTCCTGATCCCGTCCATCCGGCACGTGCAGCCCAATCCAGACCTCTCACCTGCTCCCACACGCCCACTGCCCACGCCTGCCACAGGCCGGCACCAGAGGAGCTCAGCCAAGTGATGCCGGTGAGTGAGCAACAGATTCCTCCAATGCGTTCGCCTGAACCCCACCAGATCAGTCCCTGCCTGGGAGATCCCCTCAAGTCTCTGAGGCCCTGCCATCCGGAGCTCTTACTCCACCGAGAAAACTGCTTGCTCGGCTGTCCTGATGACCTGCACCTTTATTGCTCTGCTCTGTCTCCAATATTTGTTTTCCTCCCACTACACCCCTCAAGGGCGGGGTAATGCCTATAATAACTTAAAAATAAACCTTAAAACGTTGGTTCATCGAAGGACACTATCAAGAAAGTGAAAAGACAACTGACAGAATGGAAGAGAGTATTTGCAAAATAAATGAAAAGCAAGTCGCGAGGCACATGGTGACCGCTGTACAGTGACTGCGCTATGGCCCTTCACCCAGGACAATGAAACACTTTCTCAGACGAGTGTGTGTCTAACAGTGGTCACCCCAGGGAGGTGAGAGGGGCCGGGCCGGGGATCCGAAAACCACCGAGGTGATTTCCTTGGACTGCTTCAATTTTCACAAATAGAATGTATTCACGAATTAGAAAAACAAATCAAAACCAGGGAAATATAAATAAGAGTAGGAAGTCAGGGCTGTGGGGGAAAGAAGCAGGAACATAAAAACCCAGGCTGCGACGCTCTACACAAGTGTCAGAGCTGAAGCTCAGATCTGCTCTGAGCTCCTGGCGGCCCCGGGGAGCGTGGAGAAGAGCCTGGTTATTCGTGGTTGTTGGAGAGGCGGGAGCTCCTGGTTCAGAGCTTCCTCGTGTGGCTGGTTTTAGCTTCTAAGTAAGCTGAGACTGAGCACCACAAGTTCAGCCTCTTGGTGCCTGCAGTGCCCACAGGGAGCTGGGCACCCACTGATGCACCAGCATGTCTGTCTGCCGGGGTTCTTGTTCCGGCATTAAGAAGGGTTCAGCAATCTGGAGAAGGGGCTGTGTGTAACTTAAATAAGAGATGAAGCATAATTTTGAAAGGCATTTGGGGATCAGAGGAGCCTAGTTAAAGAAACTAAGATCTCCTCAGTCTCAGGACCGCATGCTTTTTATTAACACAAATTGTTCTGAGGCGAGGTGGAGATATACATTTCAAAGGGTCAGGGTTTCCTATACAGAGTCCATTGTCAGAATGGGGGAATTAGCCTAAGGCTGTTCAGGTGTTTGGCCAGTAGGAGGCAATAACATGTAGATTAAGATGCCCTGAGCTGTCTGGCAGCAAACAATTTAATGCATCCTTTTCAGGTTTGGGGAAATGCCCTCACCACTCCAGATGACTCAGCCCTTGCTGTCATGATGGAATTGGCTTCCAGCATCTGTCAAGAATTAATACCATCCTGTCCAGTGTAGACGACTTAAGGGCGGGGATGGGGGGAGGGGGGGTGCAAAGCCACCTGTGGGAGGAAACAGCTCCAAAATTTTGTGGCTTGCTGTTGGCTAAGGTTAGGTTGCATCACTCAGATCCTGTCCCCAGAGGTGTAACTCTGACCCCATGGTCCAACCCACACCCAAGGTCACAGGCTAGGTGAACAGTCTGCATTGTGTCCTTCCAGCCCTCCACACCATCCATGGGAAGTCTGAGAAACCCCATGTAACCTCCTTAAGCAGGGTTAGGGATCATGCATTCCATGTCAGCGGTGCAAAGCGCAGGGAGGTGAAGCCGCATCCCCCACGCCGCACGCTGCTGGCGCCGGTGAGGGCGGTAAACCCAGCGTCCTGACTTGTGCTCCTGCCCCATCGGTCCTATATACGAGGTTCGACTCTAAACTAAGCTTGTGGTTTCTCAGCAAAGCCCTAAAAATCCTCCACCCGCGTGTGTGTTTCCTTCCCACTCGTCACATGGCAGGCGGAGCGCGCATTCCAGTTAGCGAGTGGAACCGACTTTGGGAAGGACAGTGTCATGGACCCTGGATCACAGCTCACTGCTTATTTTTACCCTGTTCCCATTGCAAATGGGTTTGAGGTGATTTTCAAACGGTGTGTGAAGGAGAAAATATAAAGCAAGTAAATGGGGAGAGGAGAGATGGAAGTTTAAGGGGAAGCAAGACAGTCCCCACATAAAACCAAGCATTAGCGAGCGATAAGTGGCCATGTTATGGCCAGATTTTAAGATCCCCAAAGACCACCAGGGAGCCGAGTCCGATGCAAAAGCAAAGAGCTTTTATTCAAGCTCGAGCCCAGTCTCTCCGCCCCTACCGATGCAGAGGCAGCATGCGAAGAGCCCCGAGTCTCAAAAGAACAAAGGTTTTCAGGCTAATCATTTGGGTGGGCTTAGGTGGGTGAGGTGGGCAACAGTGATTGGTCGGTTCCGGATCAGGGTTTTATTCCAGGGTTTTACAGCAGGGACTTACAGCAGGAACTTACAGCAGGGACTTACAGCAGGAACTTACAGCAGGGATTTACAGCACAAAAGGCAGGGAATGATTAATGCATTCCTGGGCCTGAGCTATGCCCCGCTACCTCCTGATTGGTCAAGGGTGGCGCACAAGGAGCATTCTACGGTGTAGCCTAATTCGGACCTTAGCTGCATTCTTGGGGCTTCATTGGTCTGCTCGGGTGGCGGTTGGGGAACCGGGACATTTCTAGCATTCTTGCGGTGTTTCCCAGAAGGGAGGTCAGGTCGGGGACACAGCTTTACAAGATGGAGGATAGTCAGTCCCGCTTTGTCCTTTCAGCCACAGATGTGACCCAGAGCTTCCTGGCGGCCCAAGCAACTCGGGAAACGGTCGGCCTCACGGTGCTCAGATCCTACGAGAAACAAACAAGCTGACAGCCAGCACGGCTTTCCTGGCTTTGACATCTGCCGGCAATGTCGCTTGCTGTTTCGAATAAGGATGGTCTCAGGAGAGGAGGGACAGTGTCCGGGCAACATCCCAAGACAGTGAGCCCTGGGGCTCCTTTGAATAGCGTCCTCAGAGCGCCCGGCTGGCATCCCACCGGAATGGAACTCAGTCACCTCGCCCGCCAGGGTGGGTGGGTCTGGGCAATGCTGGTCTGTCACTACCGAGGTGACAGAGGACGGAACCGGCTCAGAGACGGATGCAGACGTTCATCCCCACGGGAGGCCCAGGCGCCACTGACACACCGCCCGCGGCATTCCCACCCCTCCCTGGAGAAGCCTGGGAGGAGGGCAGCGTGCATTTGGATGAGAAGCTTCTATTGCAGTGGTTCTCAACCTGTGGGTCACAACCCCTTTGGGGGTCGAACAACCCTTTCACGGGTGTCGCCTAAGACCATCGGAAAACACATATACAGTGGGGCCTTGACTTACGAGTTTAATTCGTTCCGTGACGGAGCTCATAACTAAAATCTTAAAGTGAACGAGTGAGACACGTGATGCTGGGCTGATGTTGTGGCGTTCACTGTGATGTTCGCTGCGCCAACTAGCGGTGGGGTATCTGAAGCTGGCTCGTAACCCGAATTTTAGCTCGCAACACAAAGCAAAAAATCGGCTGAGAGACGGCTCGTATCTCGAAAAACTTGTTAGTTGGGCCACTCGTAAGTCAAGGCCCCACTGTATAATGACATATTGTTTTTGTGATTAATCACTATGCTTTAATTATGTTCAATTTGTAACAATGAAATTGGGGGTCGCCACAACATGAGGAACTGTATAAAAGGGTCGCGGCATTAGGAAGGTTGAGAACCACTGTTCTATTATGTTTCTTTTTTTAAAAAAAAGGTCTTAGGTCATGATGCTGTGTCTTGTGTCTGGGCAGGTGTCTGTCACGGTGACTGACCCTGGGGAACGTTGGTCCGTGCTGGCCGGGCTGCCGGAAGTGGTGCCGAGCGGGGGCTGGGAGTCCAGCAGACCTGGGAGTGACCCAGCACGGCGACTGTGGCTGGGCAGGTTGCATCCCACTTGGAGCTTGAATGTCTTCCTCTGTAGAATGCAGACCGATAGCAAACATTCCTGCTGTGCGGTTTGGCCGGAGGCGCAGAGAGAGCAGGTAACCGCACAGAGAGACAGGGCTTCTCACACAGACAGAGCGCAGGTGTGTCTGGGGGAGGGAGGCTGGCTCATGCCCCGGGGGGACATGCTCTCCCTGACCTGGCCTAGCTCAGTCCTGTGCTTCAGGCCTCCTGGCCCTGCAGGAACCGCCTGCTCAGACCCACAGGCTTTTCAGGGGCCACCGCCCAGACTGACAAGCCTGGGGAGGAATTTTGATTGAAGTTCATTAACATTTTTCTTGAGGATCTGCTTTGAGAGTCGAGAGGAATGTACTCTGATAAGATGAAAGGAGTCCCTGGATGAGCTGAGTCCCTTGCTCTGAGAAATCCCTGGCCAGTCCCTGCTCCCCATTTCAGGCCCAAGACATGGGGGCCGTTGGCTCAGGCCCTCCAAGAGTTGTCCCCGTGGTGCCTCTGTGAGCTGGGGAGGCAGCCACACATTTGTTCAGCATTGATACTCCTGCTCACAGCTAACCTGCTGCCTAACACTGGGGGCACTTGCGAGGGTCCCTGCCCTGAGTCAGCACCTACTTTCCGGGGTTACAGGGGAGGAAATGCGCATGCCCGCTGGCCAGGACTCATGCCCAGGTAGATCTGTACCCCTGGGTGCTGGTGCAGCCTGGGCCCGGTGCTCACACAGTAATGTTGGCTGCTGTGGGGGTCCTGTTGGCAGGAGTGGGTCACGGCCATTGCATGGGTGAGCTGGGACTGGCGCCCCACTCTGCCAGCATGCAGGCCCTGTCTCGCTGCCGCTGTCCAGCACTGAATCCTTTCATGTGGCAACCACTACCTTATGTGGCCATTTCCACAGCAGTTAAATTGCATCAAATTTAAAATTCAGTTCCCCACTCACACCAGCTACATTTCCAGTGCTCTGCAGCCACCTGTGGACCTTACCAGTGTAGACCAGGCCCATCATTCTAGAAAAGGCCTTAGGGCAGCGCTGGCTAGAATTTAACCCTCGCCACTTGCTGCAGGAGGCTGGGGGACAGTGGGCTTGGTGGCCGAGGTACTGGGAATGGTTGGAGGGTGACATCCACAGCCAGGTGTGTCCACAGCTGGGGGCTGTTGCGTCGTGGGTGTATCTGGACCTCTCCAAGCTGCCTCTGCGCTCCTGCCCTCAGCCAGCGCATCCCCTAGGCCCTGTGCTTGCCCTCCTGCCCTCAGGAGGTCAGAGTTGAGCAACCGGTCCCAGGAGGTCAGCAGTTTCCAGGGAAGCGGCCTGGGCTGGGTCTCCTGTTTGCAGAGCTCAGCGGCCCCTGAGGCCCCATGGCAGCTGAGCCTCCCCCTCTAGAGGCAGCTGGATGGCCCGCCCGCTGGACCATCCTCACATCTGGGACCCTCCTGACTCTTCCCAACTACAGAAGGGCAGCTCATAACCAGGACAGTGGCCCTCCCTGCCCAGCCAGATAGCACCAGCTTTTGCCTGTGTGAGAGCCTGGCAGAACCCCCACTTCCGTAAAGGCCTTTACCTTCTGGGCATGTGTGTGCGTGCATGTGTGCATGTGTGCACGTTGGGTTCACATGTGTGTGGGCATGTGTGCCTGTGTGTGGGTTGAGGCTGTGGGGCCAGGGACACCCTCCCCTGCCTCCCCAGGGTGAGCTGACAGTGGGCGAAGGGCATAGGCAGCTTTGGGACTTGAAAGGCTCCAGCATGTGAGAGCTCACCCTGGCCCAGGTCCAGCCCGGCCACTTACAGCGGCTTCGCTTCCTCCTCTGTAGACTGGGGACAGCCAAGCCGCCTACCACCAGTGCCACAGGGCCTGGCACATGGCACCTGCCCGGTAACTCTCAGCTGGTGTCGCCTTTCAGGCAGTAAACACAGTGAGACACCTTCTGTTATCGAACTCCTCCTGGCAGTGGAGCCTCTGCCCGGTGCCCATGCCCACAGAGGTGACGGTGTTGTGCCCGTGCCCACAGAGGTGACAGTGTTACTCCTGTGGGCGGGCCGGCGCACAGCCCCCAGGTGTGTGATCCGCCCTCGGCACCTCCCGGCTCCCAGGAAGCCTCGGGCTGCGTGGAAGGAGGCCCCAGAGCTGTCCTCAGAGGAAAGGTTCAAACCTGTGGGGATGTTGTGAGCTTGGTGGAGCCAAACCGAGGACAGTTGCTGGGAAGCAAAATCTCAACAGATTGAGGAAAAGCTCTGGAGAAGGGCAGTTTTGCCCCTTATTTTATACATTCCAATCAGAGGAGGAGGCGCAAGGGGTTACATGAACTCCATTGGTGATAGATTAGGGAGGCGGGAGGAAGCAAGGCAGAGAGAACTCTGGGATTCAATAAACCAGTGGTTCTCAGCCTTCCTGATGCCGCGACCCTTTAATACAGTTCCTCATGTTGTGGTGACCCCCAATTTCATCGTTACAAATTGAACATAATTAAAGCATAGTGATTAATCACAAAAACAATATGTCATTATATATGTGTTTTCCCATGGTCTTAGGCGACCCCTGTGAAAGGGTTGTTCGACCCCCAAAGGGGTCTCGACCCACAGGTTGAGAACCGCTGCAATAAACAGTAAAATGATAAACACATACTTGTTTTATATTGGTGGGTACAGGATAACTAACAGTCAACAACTAACACAACAACAATGTCAATGAGGGGATCTGTGGTCTCTGCTCTGGGGAGGCTGTGCTTTGAGGGCCCCGGAAAAAAGGAAATTACGCTGACATTCCAAAGGCATGTTATCAGGTGTGTTATCCTAGATGCAAAACCAGATAGCAGACGGGCTCAGGTGCGGCGAAGACTGGCCTTTGTCAGGGAGCAGTGCCAGCCTAGGGCATGATGCCCGCCAGGACCTCTTGCAGTTGGGAAGTTTTCGTTCAGACCGTCCTCTGCGGTCACTTCAGGTCTGAGTCTGTAAGGCCTCACGCAGGCCTCCCCTAGCTTGTCAGGTTAGCAGGTGGCTCCTTCTTGTCCACAGCACAGAAACCTGAGTGGCGATCGCCAGGGATGCAGACTGGAGGTGGGGGCGCTCAGGGGGTCCTTTCTCATGTCTGTGACACCATAGAGCGCCTACTGTGTACCAGCTCCTGCTCCCCCCAGGGTGGAGGGAAGGGTGAGATTGCTCAGTGACTGCCCGGCTGCCACTGAGCAGGGAAGGCAGTGGGACTGGCCAGGACAGTCCTGCGCACGAGGGGCTTCCCAGCACGGACGCGGGTCCCACCTGCCCAGGAAGAGGGCGGAGCAGCAGGGGCCCCGGGCAGGCAGCGGCACCTGTGGGACTTTAGGGCCCCAGAATCTGCTCTCTGAAAAGTTCCCTACCTCCTGACCCAGGACCCAAATTCCAGGGCTGGAAAAGGTGGGGATGCCGCCTGTCTCTATAAAAGGCAACTGTCTGACAGGGTTGGAGCCACGACCAGCTGGCAGTGCCTTGGGGCAGCTGGCCCCTCTGTTAGCTGAGAGATGGACCCCAAGAGAGTCAGAGACCAGATGGACGCCATAGGGGAGAAAACAGGGTAGCAGCAGAGCGGGAGCTGGTCCAGGAGGGGACCCCAGGAGATGGGCCCCTGGGCACAGCCACTTGGCCTCCTGCAGAGCCCGCTCACGCCCCAGGCAATGGGGGTGGGCCCCTGAGCACAATGGCCTCATTCTGAGGTTGTTATTACTAAAACACGGAAAAATGAAGGAGACAATAGACGTTTGTTTTGGCAACTTGACTTTCAGCTTCAGCAAAGTGAAGGCCAAGGGTTTTCCCCAGCATTTTGTTCCCCTGGGTCTTGGGTGTGGTGGGCTGTCTGGGGAGTTTGGGGGGGTGGCGGGGAGGAGCCGGGGCCAGGTGGGACTGGTTGGTGCACGGGGAAGGGTGAAGTCACATGGCCACTTGTTTTGCCTACAAGACTCCGCGTGACCGGGTAGGTAATTTTTATGTTTTAACTGCACTGCCTGGTGGACCGAAATACTGCTTTGGCTTATCCCTTTGTTTTGGTTTGGTTTTGGTCTCTGTGGTTCCTGGTGTCAGAACACGGTCTGGCCCGGCTCTGCCATGGCGGTGTGCTGTGGCTCGGCAGCGCCCGCCCTGTCCGGGCCTCTCTCACCTGTGTGCAGCCAGGCCAGGTGACCACCTCGGTGGCTGCGGCAGCATCCTGGGGGCACCGTGGGTGCCTGCTAGCCCCGCCCGCCCACACCGGGACCGAGGTTCTCACCTGAAATGCCCTCTCCCCAGGCCTGGCCTTCAGTTAGATGAACACATTTCCCAAGGCTCAGGGGCTGTCCTCCCTTCCCCAGGGAGCGGGCTGTCCTCCATCCCTGCAACGCCATTGCCGGCTCGACCTCTGCAAGCAGCCGAGGAGAGGACTCAGGTCCGGTCTGTCTCCTCCCGCTGGAGGCCTCTCCCAGCGGTGGTCCCTTCACCTGAAGACCAGGGGACTGGTCGTCACCAGGAAGCAGTGTGAGCCCATAGGTGTGAATGTCGCTCCGGTGAGCGTCCCCTGCCTCTCACTGCCCCAGGGGCCTGCTCTGTCCCACACTGGGCAGGGGAGTGAATGGGGGGGATGGTCCTGGGGCAGCACCCAGCTCCCATGGCTGGGCCCAGTGCCTTCTCCAGAGGCTGCAGGCGCCAGGCCCTGCACACATTTCGGGAGGCACCCACTCCCAGTTCCTGCACGGACCCGTCACTTGTCTGCCCCTAGTCCAGCCCTCCACTGGGACCAGAACAAGGAGATGCAGCCTTCGGCCACGGTCATTCACTCTGCTCTGTCCCTGGAGGAGTGGAGTTTTCCCCAGGGACATGGAGGCAGGCGCCTGAGCCCCTCCCTCCCTCTGCTCACCCGCCGCCCATCAGCTGGACTGGCAGGCCTCTGCAAGCAGGTGCTGTAGTCTTGCTCTCCACTTCACTGGTGGAGCCTGGAGCACAGCCTGCATGCAGTAAACAGAGACGCAGCAATGCATGGATGAACACACTCAGCTATTCTTGTATCATTTGTCCATCCATCTGCTCACCCAGAGCACATGCAGAAATGCCCTACTGTGTGCCAAGCATTGTGCCAGGTACTGGGGACCCACAGAGAGAGAAGGCAGGGCCCTGAACCCTCACAGTGAATGTGTGTGTGCACGTGTGCATGTTTGTGTGTCTTGGCCTACCTCCCACCCTGCCCCCAAGAAAGGTGACCTGACAGTCAGGGGCCCTGCCTTTGGCGGCCCCAGCAGACACCAGCAGGGAGTGGGGTGAGGACACACCCACAAGGTGGAATTTCACCACGCATCAGGGGCACCCCCAGCAGTGGGGACCGGACAGGGCAGCTCTTTATCTTCCCGCGCATCTGTGAGTAAGGCCTCCGTGTGAGTGGACAGCCTTCAGCCTCCCAGGACTGATGGGCTGTGGTGGGAACCATACTCCCCCCCCCCACCCCCCCGGTGGGGAGAGCTTCGATGGGCTTGATCCTGGCCTGGCCCTGGCCAGCCTTCAACATTGCGAACTCGGTCTCAGCAAAGCCGCGCAGAGGCTGACCATGGCCCAGGGCCGCCACCTGCAAGTGGGCAGCAGTTTCAGCCTTGAAACGCCCTGAGGTGGTGAAGCAGGCGTCTGACGTGGCAGTGAAAGCTGGGGAATAGTAACAAGTAGCACCAGCTCCACTGAGTGCAGAAGGACCGAGCGTAGGGACCATGCATTCTCTAGTTGAATCCAATAAAAATTGTGTGAGGCAGGTCCTGTTCTCACTCCCATTTTACAGACAGAGAGACTGAGGGTCAGAGTTGACCCCTCCTCAGAGGGCCCAGGGGAGAGTCAGGGAGGATTGCAGCACTTTAACGTGTCCTCAGCCCAGCAGCAACTGCCACGAAGCCAGGCAGCCGGCAGCCCTCACTACCCGCTAGGAAGTAGGTTCAGAGGTGGAAACTGAGGCCCAGGCACCGAACAACTTCCCCAGGTCACACAGCTACCCGGTGGCCAGCCAGGGTTTATACCCACAGTAAATCCCGGGTATGGTTGCTATTGCCTGTCACAGTGTGTGTGTGTGTGGGGGGGGGGGGGGGGCGGCGGGGGCTGTGCGGCATTTGGAATCGGACGGCTCTGTGTTCAAAGCCCAACTCTAGCACTTGTTACCTGAAGAACTGCAAGGGGGCCTCTCTGAGCCTCGGTTTCCTCGCCGATCAGATGGGGCTAAGATGTGGCCTCCCAGGAAGGCTGTGAGGACTAGTGACCTGACAGGTCAGGGGTGCCAGCTCAGGCCTGGACCATGGCACATGGGCATCGAGCTATGCTGGTGGAGCAGGAGCCCAGCTGGGGGCTTCACTGAGTGGGCTGACTTTTTCTCACACAGCGGGCAGCCCGTAGGCGGGCAGACAGGGCCAGCACCATGACCCCAGCACCGTGACCCTGGCACAGGGACCCCGGCACAGGGACCCAGACTGCTGCACTCTTCCTCGCTGCCCCTCAGCATGCAGCTGTCTCCCTCCCACCCCAGGACGGCTGCCCCACCTCCAGGCCTGGCATGGGCTCCTGGACAAGGGGAGGGGCTGAGGATTGAATGTGTGTGCCAGCCGGCACTATCCTTATGTAGGAAAACAAGAGCTTACCCAGATGCCCCTGCCTCCCAACACACTCCACTTACCACTGGCCAGAAGGACCGAGCGTAGGGACCGTGCATTCTCTCGTTGAATCCAATAAAAATTGTGTGAGGCAGGTCCTGTTCTCACTCCCACTCCCTGCTGGTGTCTGCTGGGGCTGCCAAAGGCAGGGCCCCTGAATGTCAGGTCACCTTTCTTGGGGTATAGTTGCGGGGGTATGGTTCCCACCGCAGCCCATGATAATAGGCAGCTCCCTGATGGGGAGGGTGGGCTGCACTTCCAGGTGCACTAGGGTCACTTGGTCAGGCGTGGGGCAGGGTGTCTGGGAAACAGAGAATGCCCCAAACAAGTCCATGTTTGATGGTGAGGAAGCAGGAGAGTGGCCTGGGGCCACCAAGGTCCTGACCACCCAGACACTTGGTCAGTGTGGCCCCTTCCCCTCCCCGCCCCCTGGCTCCTCTCCCCCACCCGGCTGACCAATTTCTCCCCTGGCCGGAGCCTGGTTATTATGCACACCTGTATCCGGACAATCAGTGGGTCTGCGCTGTCTGTCACTACTCGAGCCAATTAAGCAGAGACGGGGTTGAATCATATATGAGTGTTTATTCCAATAATGCCGGCAGCATGGGAGAGCAGCAGGTCACCCACAAAAATCTGCTCTGCACCCCACCATAAGCCAGCTGCTTATATTGGGTGGAAGGACAAAGATTACATGGGGAAGCAGCCAAAGGGTGTGCCAAATGGGCAGGTAACAGGTAATGGGGGCTGGAGATTTGCAAAGGCCTGCAGGTATGCAAAGGCAAAGGACTGGAGATATGCAAAGGGCTGCGGGCCTCCGGGCCTCCTAAGGGCTGGCGGCTCTGGTTTCTGCAACAGGTTGTTAACCTTTCCGTGATAACAGGCAGCTCCCTGAGGGGGAGGGTGGGCTGCACTTCCAGGTGAGCTCCCAGGTCCCACGTGCATCTCCCAGCCAGGTTAGAATGTGCCTTCTTTAATCAGAACAAAACAATCACAGTTAATAGAGAAGGATTCATATTTCTTACAATTCTAGCTGGTCCCCAATATTCTATCTCTGCCCCTATCACACCCAGACTTGGCCATCTCAGTTGGTCTTGATTTTCATTCAGAAAGTGCCTGCTTTCCCAGAACCCACGTTCGTGGAAAACCCAAAAGGCCAGGACCCCTTTCCTTTCGTGAGGATGTTCCAATTATCACATAATTGTTTGACTTCAGAAATGCCCGAGCATCCCCAGGCTCTGGAATCCCAGGTGCCTTCATCTCCTGACACTTCCGTCCACAAGTACTGTATTTTTCCATGTATAGCACGCTATTTTTTTCTAAAATCCTTAGACTGAGAATCGAGGGGTGTCTTATATACAGACGTCAGCCGAGGAGGGAGCCGCACATTGTCAAACAGGCTTCCTCCAATCACGAGCTCTATTGTTACTGACGTCAGCTGATACAGTAATTGCAGGTGGAGGTGGAGAGTGCGCAGATGCACAGGGACTGGAACGTTCTGAGCCCATAAAGATGTCAAAAAATAGAAAGATAAATACCAGTAAGCGATTGTCTTACTCTGCAAAATTCAAACTGAATGTAATCAGCTATGCCAAAGAGCATGGCAATACAGCTGCAGAGAGACAATTTGGACCTCCTCCACTGAGTGTATGATCAGACAGTAGAGAAAACAGGAAGAACAACTCCTTAAGATGCCAAAAAAAAGAAGACGGCCTTAAGAGGAAAACCAGCAAAATGTTTAAAATATTGATTTCTTAATTTTGGGTTGGAAAAGTTGGGACCATCTTATATATGGGAGCATCTTCTACACGAAAAAATACAGTAAGTCTTTTTTATATCAGCACTGGAGAAGCTTGAGGAACCTCTGAGTGACTGAGAAAGTGTCAATGGGGTTGTCAATCAGGGACATCCCTCAGCGAGAAGGCCTCTTGGCTCCTCAGCAGGCCCTGTCGCGGTCAGGATCTCTGCAGCGGGCGCTGAGTGCTGCAGAGGAGGGCTGGGCTTCAGCGTCACCAGGCTGCCTCCAGCCCTTCTGTCCAGCTCCAGGTGGGCTGTTTTGGAAAAAAAACGGAGGCTCAGAGAGATGAACACACCTTTTCACAACTATTTGGTTAGAAAATGGTGGAGCCAGGATTCAAACCCTCATCAGGCAACACAGTGCCCCTCTTTCCACTACCCGAAAAAGCTCCCAGGCATCTGCATTGACCCTACCATCAGACAGATGGAGAAACTGGGTTGCCTGCCTGCCACTGGAGCCCTGACTGGGTTGGACTGAACCTGCAATCAAGGTATCTGCCCTTGACCAGGAATCAAACCCACGACCCTCTGGTCTGCGGGCCAACGTTCTAACCACTGAGAAAACCAGCCAGAGCTATACTGATTGATTTTTATTGTTAAACTAGAGGCCCAGTGCACAAAATTTGTGCACTTGTGGGGGTCCCTCAGCCCAGCCTATGCCCCCTCACAGTCCAGGAACCCTCAGGGGACATCTGACTGACGGCTTAGGCCCGCTCCTGGCAATTGGACATCATTATCACTGCTGCGGAGGTGGGAGAGGCTCCCGCCACCACAGCTGCACTCGCTACCCGTGAGCCCGGCCTCTGGCTGAGCAGCGCTCCCCCTGTGGGAGTACACTGACCACCAGGTGGCAGCTCCTGCATTGAGCGTCTGCCCCTGGTGGTCAGTGCATGTCATAGTGACTGGTCAACTGGTTGACTGTCTGCCCCCTGGTGGTCAGTGCACATCATAGCGAGCAGTTGAGCAGCCTTAGCATATCATTAACATATTACACTTTGATTGGTTGAACGAATGACTGGACGACTGGACACTTAGCATATTAGGCTTTTATTATATAGGATCAACCTTGGGGTAAACCATGCTTGTATTATCTGTTATATAGAAAGATTCACTTTGCTAAATGTTTGTTTAAAATTTTGCGTATGGCCGAAACCGGTTTGGCTCAGTGGATAGAGCGTCGGCCTGCGGACTGAAGGGTCCCAGGTTCGATTCCGGTCAAGGGCATGTACCTTGGCTGTGGGCACAACCCCAGTAGGGGGTGTGCAGGAGGCAGCTGATCGATGTTTCTCTCTCATCGATGTTTCTGACTCTCTATCTCTCTCCCTTCCTCTCTGTAAAAAATCAATAAAATATATTTAAAAAAAAATTTTGCGTATGTATTTATGAGGGATACTGGTCTCTAACTTTCTTTCATTGTGATGTCTGTATCTCTTTCTTATGTCAGTATAATGCTGGCCTCATAGAATTAATCACTTTTGGGAAATAGCATGTGAAGTGGTATTTCTTTCTTAAGTGTCTGATGGAATTCACCAGTGAAGCCATCTTGGCCTGAAGTTTGTTTATTTTGTTTGTTTGTTTGTTGTTATTTATTTGTTTGTTTTTGAAAAGGTCTTTAACCTAAAATACAAATTATTTTATAGAGTTGAGGCTATTCTGTTTTTTTATTCCTTCTTCAGTAAGCTTTGGTCATGTGTGTCTTTCAAGCAATTTATCCAATTTAAGTAATTGAATATATTGAGATAAGATTGTTTATAATGCCGAAACCGGTTTGGCTCAGTGGATAGAGCATCGGCCTGTGGACTGAAAGGTCCCAGGTTCGATTCTGGTCAAGGGCATGTACCTGGGTTGCGGGCACATCCCCAGTAGGAGATGTGCAGGAGGCAGCTGATCGATGGTTCTCTCTCATCAATGTTTCTAACTCTCTATCTCTCTCCCTTCCTCTCTGTAAAAAATCAATAAAATATATTTAAAAAAAAAAGAAATTGTGATTCTTAAGAATCTTTTAAAAAAAAAGATTGTTTATAATATTTCTTTTTATCTTTTTAATATTTGTAAAAACTTAGTAATGGCACCTCACTTCTCTCATTCCTCATATTGGTAATATGAATTTTCTTTGATTCCTGGCCAGTCTGGCTAGAGGTTAATCAATTTTATTGATTTTCTCAAAGAATCCTTTGGTTGCATTGCTTTTCTTTATTTTTCTGTTTTTATTTTATTGAATTCTGTCCTGGCTTTTACTATTTCCTGTATTCTTCTTACTCTCGTTTTAATCTGTTTTTCTTTTTCTAGTTTTTAAAAGCAGAAGATGAGGTCATTGATTTGGTATCTTCCTTCTTTTCTAACATAGTTGTTTAGTCCTATAAACCTCACAACATCCTGCAGATTTTGATATGTTGTGTGAATTTTCAGTTTCATTCAGTTAAGAAAACCTTCCAAAATGTTTTTATTTCTTCTTTGATTCATAAATTATGTTATTTAGTTTCCAAATATTGAAGGTTTTCTATTGTTGGTTTATAATTTACTTCTAACAAACTTATGTACTAGATTTATGTACTAGCTTTCAATGATTGCTATTTACCACCATTTTAGTGGCTTAAAACAGCACACATTTATTATCTTACAGTTCTGGAGGTCAGAAGTCTGCCACAGGTCTCTCTGGGATGACATCCAGGTGTCGGCAGGGCTGCAATCCTTTCTGGGGGCTCTTCCTGGCTTCAAACGCTGCTGCATGCCTTGGCTCATGCACCACTTCCCCATCTCCAAAACCAGAAATGTTGCATTGAGTCTTGCTCATGCCACCGTATCTTTGGTTCTTTCTCTCCTTCTCTCTTCCACTCATAAAGCCAGGATAACTACATTGTGGTGACATTGGGCCAGGATAATCCCCCATCTCAAGAACAACTGATTAGCAACCTTAATTCCCTTTTTCCATGTATCCTAACATATGGACATAATCCAAGGATTAGGATGTAAACTTCTTTGGGTAGTCATTATTCTGTCTACTACATATAACTTGAACCCTTTTAAATTTATTGAGACCTCTGTTTTGATAAATGTCTCATGTGCACTTGAAAGGAATGTGTATTCTGTTGTTGTTGTGTTCTATAAATGTCAACTAGGTCAAGTTGACTGATAAAGTTACTTGGGATCTCTACAACCTTACTATTTTTCTGTCCACTTTTGCTATAAATTATTGAGAGGGGAGTATTGAAATCTCTGTTTTGTCTATTTCTGTTTGCAGCCTATCAGTTTTTGCTTCATATTTGAATCTATATTTTAAATGTATAAACTTTAGGACTGTCAAGTCATCTTGATGAATTGACTCCATCATTATGAAATGACCATCTTTATCCATGGCAGTACTCTTTGCCCTGAAATCTATCCTGCCTGCTATTAGTATAGCCACTCCAGGTTTCTTTGATCTAGTGTTAGTATGGCATATCTTTTCCACCCTTTTTAAACTAACAGTGTCTTTAAGTTTAAAGTGCATTTTTCAATATGTAGCATATTTAGGTCTTTTAAAAATACTATTTGGCAATGTCTTTTAATTGCCAAACTACTTAAATATAATGTTATTGATATGTTTAAATATAACATATTATTTATTTTTTATTTGTCTCATCTGTTTTTGCTCCTTTTTATTCCTTTCTGATATCTTTAAAGTCAATCATTTTTTATCATTTTATTTTCTTCTTTGTTGGCTTATTAGCAATAACTCTGTTTTGTTATTTTGCTGTTTGTTTCAGGGGTAAATTATGCATTTTTAAAAAATATGTTTTTGTTGATTTCAGAGAGAGGAAGGGAGAGGGAGAGAGAGAGATAGAAACATCAATGATGAGAGAGAATCACTTACTGGCTGCCTCCTGCACACCACCTATGGGGGATTGAGCTGCAATCCAGGCATGTGCCCTGACTGGGAATTGAACTGTGACCTCCTGATTTATGGGTCGATACAACAACTGAGCCACACCAGCTGGGCCAAATTATTTATTTTTAAATATTAGGACAACCTAGCTTCAAGTGATACTATAGTAAGAACCTTATCTATACTAATAAAAGGGTAATATGCTAATTAGACTGTATGTCTTCTGGATGTCCTTCCGGACAAAGCCACAGTGGCAGGGCTGAGGCAGAGGTGGTTAGGGGTGATCAGGCTGGCAGGGGAGAGCAGTTAGGGTGATCAGGCTGGCAGGGGAGGGCAGTTAGAGTGATCAGGCCAGCAGGGGAGGGCAGTTAGGGGCGATCAGGCCAGCAGGGGAGCAGTTTGGGGCATCAGGCCAGCAGGCAGAGGAGGTTAAGGGTGATCAGGCAGGCAGGCAGGCAAGCAGTTAGGAGCCAGTGGTCCTGGATATGAGAGGGATGTCTGACTGCCGACTTAGGCCCAATCCCTGCGGCAGTTGGACATCCCCCAAGGGGTCCCAGATTGGAGAGGGTGCAGTCCAGGCTGAGGGACCCCCCCCCCCATGCATGAATTTTATGCACCAGGCCTCTAGTAATAGTATATTTCCAGACTATGCTATTGTTGTCATACATTTTACTTATACATATGTTTAAATTCCACAATACACTGTTATTATTTTTATTGTTATTTTTAGTTATCTTTTAAAGACATTTAAATAATAAGACAAATATCTTATATATTTGTCCATGTAATTAACATTTCTGATACTTTTCATTCTTTTGTGTGGATTCATATTTCCAACTGGTATCATTTTTCTTCTGTATAAAGGACTTTAATATTTCATGTTCAGCTCTGCTAGTAGTTTTCCAGCTTTTCTACGTCTGAAAAATCCTTTATTTTGCCTTAATTTTAAAGATATTTTATCTGGGTATAGAATTCTAAATTTTTTGTTTTGGGGTTTGGTTATTTTTGTTTTGTTTTGTTTTGGGTTCTTTTGGCTTCTCAGTATTTTAAATATTTTGTTCTGCTGTCTATTTGCATTGTTTTCTGAAGAGAAATTTACCAATTTTTATTCTTGTTCATGTATAAGTTCTTTCCCTGGCTTCTTTACAAATTTCTTTTTTTTTAAAATATATTTTATTGATTTTTTTTTTTTTTTTACAGAGAGGAAGGGAGAGGGATAGAGAGTTAGAAACATTGATGAGAGAGAAACTTCCATCAGCTGCCTCCTGCACACACACCCCCCCCCCCCCGCCCCCCACCGGGGATGTGCCCGCAACCAAGGTACATGCCCTTGACCGGAATCAAATCTGGGACCCTTCAGTCCGCAGTCCAACACTCTATCCACTGAACCAAACCGGTTAGGGCTACAAATTTCTTTTTATTGATGATTTTAATCAATTTGATTATGATATGTTTTCGTGTGGTTTTACTTATATTTCTTGTGCTTGGGGTTTAGTGATATTTTTGGTTTGGTGTGCTTATAGTTTAAATCAAACTTGAAAAATCTCTGGCCATTATTTGTTCAAATATTTATTTCATTCTCTTCTCTCCTGTGGAAATTTTAATTGTACTACCTAAAGCTGTCCCATAGATCACAGATGTTCGTTTCATTTTTTATTTATTTTCTTCCTGTTTCATTTTGTATAATTTTAATTGCTATATCTCCAAGTTTACTACTTCTTTTTTCTGTAATGTCTAACCTGTTGCTAATCCCATTCACTGTACTTTTTAACCTAAAAACTGCAGTTTTATTCTAAAAGCTCAGTTTGGGTCTTTTTATATCTTCTATATCTGTTAGTTGCTTTAACATATGAAGACAGTAATAATGACAGTCTAAACATGCTTGCCTGCTGATGCTAGCATTTGGGTAAGTAGTAGATTGATTTCAGTTCATTAATATTTCCCCTTATCATGAGTTGTATTTTTTGTTCCTTTAAATGCCTGGTAATCTTTGGTTGGATGTTAGACAGTGTTTATATTTATCTTGTTGAGTGCTGGATATTTTAGAATTTCTGTAAGTATTCTTGAGATTTGTTCTGAGATGTAGCTTAGTTACTTGGGAACAGTTTGATTTTTTAAAGTCTTGCTTTTGTGACTTTTTTACATGGAGCCATGCTAAATCTAAAGCTAATTATTCCGTAGACAAAGGCCATTCCATTCTGAGTTCACAATGTGCTGTGAACTGTAAAGTTCCCCAGGCTGCCTGATGGGAGCAGGCACTGTTTCTGACCCGTGTGCATGCTGAGCTCTGTTCCCTGAGGCTGGGTAGTTTCCTCACAAGCGCTCAGTCCTCTGCTGCATACACAGGAAGACCCTCTGCACATCTCGGGGCTCCTCTCTCTGTACAGCTCTCTCCTCTCTGGCACTCTGTCCTATGAACTCTAGCTGCCTCGATCTCCCTGGGCTCTCCAACTCAGCTCAGGGAGTCTCCCAGTATCTTCCTTGGGCCCCCCCTTGCATCATGACCCGGGAATCCTCTTAATGCAGTGAACAGGCACACGTGTAGGGCTTTCCTCATTTGTTCCCATTCATCAGAGATCACTGATCTTTGTTACCTGATATTCATTGTCTCTAAAGCTGTTGTTTTAAATATCTTACCTGACTTTCTCTTAGGTGATTCAGTAAATCTTGTTTTTGTTTCTTCATCTTGGCTAGAAACAAGAGCACCACAAAGCTTCTTTTTGAGTAAAAGAATGACATGATAAATGCAGCCTGAAAAAAAAAACCCGCTGGTGACTCTGTGGGATTGCGAAGAAGCACAAATTGGCAAGGAGAGGAGGCTCCAGTATCATATATTGTTTTAAAGTCCTCTGCTCCTACTGGGATCCTCCCACCTATGTTTCCGAGGAAGCAAATTATAAGGAGCCATGGCTCCCTTGCATAAGCCCAAGAACTGGGGCTTCTGCATGCTCTGAACTGGGGTTTTAATGTGGGTAGTGTCCACCGTGTGAAACACAGGCCATCCACCAAAGGAGGGCCTGGTTATGAGCAAAGTCCTCCTGCCAGCTGCCTACCCAGCCTGCTCGTCCCATACCCATGAGCTCTGCTGCCACTTCCACCAGGAAGCCCTCTCTGATCTAAAACAGGATGAGGTGCCCCGCCCCTCCGCCCCCACAGTTCCTGTGCCTCACTTGGTCATTGCATGTATTCACTGAATTATAATAAGCTATGAGCATATCTGGATTCCCAACTAGATAGAAAACTCTATGACAACAGGAACAGGTCTTTGAACACTTTGCAGCCTCCAGGCCTCGCAGGTAGGCAGCCCAGAATAAACAGCAGGAAAGACTGACTGGGTAGCTTGGTAATGGACTGAATGGAGAAATAAACGAGGGAGGTTGGCCTCCGGGTGGCCTGCTTCATCCTCTAGCCCAGTGGTTCTCAACCTGTGGGTCGTGACCCCTTTGGCGGTCGAACGACCCTTTCACAGGGGTCGCCTAAGACCATCCTGCATATCAGATATTTACATTACGATTCATAACAGTAGCAACATTACAGCTATGAAGTAGCAACGAAAATAATTTTATGGTTGGGTCACAACATGAGGAACTGTATTTAAAGGGCCAGAAGGTTGAGAACCACTGCTCTAGCCCCATCAATTTCGCCCTGGCTCAGGGCAGCTTACCTGTTTACACTGGGTCCCTGGAACTTGATCCAGCCCTTTGTAAGGTAGAAGGGAAGAGCAAACAGTCCCTAGTTTCAGGAAGGTGACCAAGCCCTTGACTGACTTTGTCCCTGATCAAGTTCTCCCAGGAAAACCGAGGTAGAAACATCCTGGCCATCAATCTCCTCTGTGCAGTAGCCTTTGCTCTTTTCCCTCCGCTCCGATGTCTGAAAGTGTAATAATGACAGCAAAAAAGGGACATTGATTTGTTCCCATCCGGAACAGTGAGTGAGAAACAGCTCTGAGGCCACCGGCTTGTGTCTTCCCAGCCCTGTGCCTCAGGGCCATTCTGTCCCTGTGCCCTGTGAACAGGTAAGACAGAGAGCCGCAGCCTGCAGGCTGGGGCGGATGTCGTTAGCCTCCTGGCCTGTGCGCCTGGCCCTGGGTGGGGTGCTGTTGGAGACACCCCATAACACTGGGAGGCTCTCCTTATAGAGGGGAGCTCAGAGTCATTGCAAATGGCCTATGAGTCCACATTTACTCCAAGAACTGTCTCTATTCTGGGTAAATACCATCCACATATCCACTCACTGCTAATTTTTCCAATCAAAGTAGTTTGGTGAAGAGGTATAAATTCATTTAAAAAAACATGTATGCCTTTTAAATTTTATTATATATTCTATCAAACTATGTGTACCAAGACCTGAGACTATGCCCTGTGCTCCACAGTCCAGTTTTCCTCAATCCTTAAGCATCAGGTGTGTGGAACTGAGACAGGTTTGGCCACTCCCAGCTTTCTCCTCCATGGGAGGGTGGGGGGTAGAAGTGAGTCCCAAGGGCACAGGGTGGGTAGAAGGAGGGCGAGCTGCCATCCTCCCTGAGGGTCAGGCCGACTCTGCCCCGGTGCTGCCTACCTCCCCAACCCTGCCTGTTCGTGCATCAGGAAAACCACAGCCTTGAGTCCTCTCCACCTCCTGGTGGTTCGGGTTCGTTGGCAAAGGGCCTGTTCTCCCAGCTGCTCGGCGCCACCAGGCTGCCTTTGGATCCCTGGGAAGTGCGCAAAGAATGCATCAGACTGGACACCCGGATGCTCTGGCAGAAATCCCTGGCCCCCGCTGCAAGAGGGAAAGGGTAAGGACACGTTGAGCCCAGGCCCTGAAAACCACAGGTTGTCCCAGGAGCAATTAAAGGCCTCGTTCCTGCCGAAACTAATGCCCCAGCGGTTCTCAATCTGTGGGTCGCGGCCCCTGAAAATACATCCTGCATATCAGATATTTACATAATGAGTCATAACAGTAGCAAAATTACAGTTATGAAGTAGCAACGAAAATAATTTTATGGTTGGGGGTCACCACAACATGAGGAACTGTATTAAAGGGTCGCGGCATTAGGAAGGTTGAGAACCACTGCCCCAGAGGGTCCCGGATGCAGCAGTGCAGCAGGTATGGCAGTGAGAAGAGGGCGTGGTCTGACAGAGTGACTCCCTTAGCCTCTCTGAACCCCAATGCCACATCTTTAAAATGGAGATAATGACATACTTGCTTTAATGTGCATTGATAAGAATTAAAGCAAAACTTTTCAAGTGCCTGGCCTCATGCCTGCTGTACGGCTGCCTCTTACCTGGAACTGACAGCATGAAGTTCACGCCCGTCTCACTTCCTTCCTCAGCTTTGGTCTGGACCCTGCCCTTGACCATACGTCCCGTGAGGGCAGGGAAGTCGCTCCCTCACAGCCACCGCACCTGCAGGGCAAGCCCTGGCCTGCCACACAGTGCACTCAGTCAAGGTGTGGCTGTCTGTTTTTTTCATGTGGGGGGGGGGCGCGGAATGGATGGACAGCAAAGGCTCCCGCCCCCACCAGCCCGCCCCCCAGAGCAGTCTGTCCATGGGAAAGTGCTCCTTCCCTCCGAGCACGGGCCAGGCATGTGGGAGCCCCTCCAGACTCTCTTCTAGGAAGTTGCACAGGGACTTGCCCACAGTCGTGCCCAAGGCTTCTGAGGGGCAGGTGACAGCTTGGGGAAGCTAGTCTCTGTTCTCAGCATCAAGACAGATGCTCTGCAGTCCGCATGGCCAGGCGGGGCCTGCCAGGACACAGGACAAGGACAAGCCAGGGGCCATATGGCAGAGATTCCAGCAGTGGGGGCACAGAGAGCCCTCAGGCTCCTGGGAGTGGCAGGGCTCCCGGTGGCATCAGGCTGTGCGGCCATCACGGTGAGAACTCCTGCCCAGGGCAGGGAAGTGACGGAAGGTTAGATCAGCCCAGAGTCACCGTGGAAACGAGCAAAGTAGGCACAAAAGCAGCCAGGGCGTGCACAAGGCTGGGTGGTTGGGTGAGGTGTGCGTGGTTTACCATCCCTGAGACTGGAGGCGGCTGTCTTCAGCTCTGAGCCTCCCTTTCCTCAAGGCCAGACGCCACCCTTCCCTCCTCTGCCTTGTGATGCTGGGGCTGAGCCTCGGCCACCTTTCCGCATCCTGCATCGCCAGCGGGCTCTACATTAGGCTCAGCCAATAGGGGGCGCCAGAGGGGGCTGCAGAGCCGGAGGAGGAAGACAGGGCTTGCGTCGCCCCACTGGCTGTGGAGTCCCTGTAAGCATCCCCCGGGGCCTCCTCTTCACCCCTCCGCTCTGTTCCAGCTCCCACAGAGCCAGCCTCCTCTCGCTGCGCCTCTGCTCCCCAGAGGTCTGAGCCTCGCTAGGGCCTCTCCTCCAAAGGCCTCCATTGTAATGACTCTCATCTCCTCCCTCAGTCCCCAGCCCTAGGGCAGCAGATGCTCCAGCAGCTATTACTCCACCGTAAGTCCGCTTTCTTCTTGCCTCTCCGTTACCTAGTTAACAACTGGGTCACTTGGTTAACCCTTTTTATATTAATTTCTCTTGGTGAAAATAGTGGGGTGTGGTTCCACCTCCTGATACTTCAGGCTAGAGAAACGTGCTTCTGGCTGTTTTTTGAGGGTGAGGTCAGATGGTGTCCACGCTGCCTGCAATGTACGTCTTCCATTGGTGCTAACCCGGTCCTGGCCTCAGGGGCTCTTCGAGGCCTACGGTGCCAACTTATTTTCAGAAACCTTACATTTATGTCCTGCCGCAGTGTTTACGAGCGCGCATTTGGAGATGAATAAGGCTGTGTTTGAGTCCCAGCTCTGCCACTCACAAGCTGCAGGCCGTTGGACAGCTTCCTTCATCTCTCAGAACCGCATCTGTGAAGTGGGGATGATAATAACAGCGGTCGTCTTACCGGGTTGCTGTTCGGATTATGTGAGAATGTTTGTAGACAGTGTCGGCATGTAGCAGCACTCAGAAAATTACAGCTGTTAACTCTTTTATTTGTTTATTATTCCATGGATACATCCGTCAAACCTTATCAGCAAAATTATCGCTTACTTGAGAATAAGGTCTGTCACTTCGTTTTCTATAATCCCTGAACCAACCTTAAGCTTCAGTAATTCCTACTGCAATGCAAAGGCACACATTTCAAGCTTAATAAGTAGTGTTACAGGCATTTAGAGTTGGAAAAAGCCCAAAGCTCAGCTTAGAGTTGCCAAGAGACTTTAGAGGTGATTAGTGTAACTCCAGTTGCGGTTGTACTAGCCTTTCAATGTACCCACCAAACGCATGCACAGCCTCCGAAAGGAGCAACATTCTCCTGTAAGTGGAGCTGAATATCTACCTCCCTATCATGTTCACCCTTGAGAGAAGCTCTATCTTTTGTGATCACACAGACAAGTCTACTCCTTTTGTCCCATGATCAAGTATCTGAAGATGATGGTCATCTTGCCCCTAAATCTTCTCTTCTCCCAGGTAGATGTTCTTGGTAGTTCCTCAGCTACTTGGATAGCCTGGTTTTGACATTCCTCTCCCTCCTACACACACTTCACAGGTGAGTATCTGTTAAAACCCTGGTGCCCAGAGCAGATGCAATGCTGAACCCCAGGGCTGACCGAGCAGAGAGGGCAGGATGGCCACCCCCAGTGGTCAGAAGGCTCTGCCCTCTTTGACGTGTGCTAAATCACACTCTTCTAACCACTTTATTGGGGAGCCATGTCCTACCCCTTTGTACTTCCAGTTAATGAAAGCTTCTATGTCCACCCACGTTCTTACTTGTGAGCAACAGAAAACATCTCTAGCTGAATTATGCAAATAAGAAATAGTAAATGCACACTGTAATTTCTAGAAGGTGGTAGTGATGTTTTTATTCTTCCCAAATTGTTCGATATAAATAGAGCAACTAAGATAAAATTAAAGACCCATAGACAACATCTACAACAAAAGTAAGTGATAAGCTCTCCCCAAGAATCTCCTCAGTGAGCAACCCACTGACAGCTCCAAGGACTGCATGGTATCCACGTCTGTGCGGAAGGAAGCAGAGGGAGGCAATGGGGCTTCTGACGCGCACAAGGACACACTAACCCACGGTCACCAGAGGGAACTAACTGGAAAGCACTGTGGGCCAATCTGAGAAGAGCAATCGAACTGTGAAGGCTTGGAAGACCCTATGTGAAGGCAGATGCAAGGGGACCGTGATTCAATAGCGCTGACGGTGCTGGGGCAGCACGGGCCCTGTGCACTCATGAAATTTAACAAATCAGAGGCTTTTCTAAAACAAAGATCTACACTGAGAAGAAATAGATAAGAGTAGATAGAAATTGAACAGAAGCAAAGGAAAAGGAAGGTCCAGATAAAAGTAGAGGAGGGGAACGGAGTAGGCCGATCCCAGGAAGTAGGAGGCCATGTTTTTAATCACTTTTTGAAAATAAAATAAAAGGGAGCTTATCGAAATGAAGCCAAAAGGCTATTCCAGCACACATTTCCATGCTGAAAACAAGAAAAATGCATTGCATTAAAATGTGAGCAGTGGAAAAGAACCAGTCAAATCCCTTAGGAAACTTATTCTGAGAAAATAAGAGAATAAGGGGTATCATAAGAATATATAAAAGAATATATAAATAGGAGAATAAATATCTCAACAGGCAATAACACACACTAAAAACAAATGCATGAAAGAGAGCGAAATCATAATCTAATCTCAAGAACAGGTCAAAATGTGTTATAAAAATGATAAAAATTATTTTTAAAAAATTAAAATTAGAAAACATTATAAATTAGGCAACTGGAGAACACAAAGATTTGAAAAGAGTAATTACAGAAGTAAGGATATAGTTGGAAAAAAATAATAATTTATTTTAAAAATGAAGACTACAATAGAGAAAAGAAAGAACAAAACAATAGTGCTTTAAGAGAAATAGAAAGTGAAAAGAAAAACATGTTTTTTATATTTAAAAAGAGATTAAACATGATTTAAAGAGAAATGATAGATATAAAAGATAGGAAAAGAAGCTGAAACCGGTTTGGCTCAGTGGATGGAGCGTCGGCCTGCGGACTGTGCAGTCCCGGGTTCGGTTCCGGTCAAGGGCATGTGCCTGGGTTGCGGGCGCATCCCCAGTGGGGGGTGTGCGGGAGGCGGCTGATCGATGTTTCTCTCTCGTCGATGTTTCTGGCTCTCTGTCTCTCTCCCTTCCTCTCTGTAAAAAATCAATAAAATATTTTTTAAAAAAAGATAGGAAAAGAAGATTCAACATATGTGTAATAAGAGATTTTTCAAAAAGCACATGAAAGCAAAAAGTAAAAATACTAAACTGTATAATTTAAGAAAGAATTCATGAAATAAAAGAATTTGTTACTACAAAGTGAAAGAACATACCACCATTCTAGGGAAAAAGTAATCCATATGGCCACTATCAAGATACAGTCTAGTAAAATGATTGGGCTTTATGAAAAAAATTATTTTAGGCATCCTGGCAAAAAAAGAAAACAAGACCTAGTTACTCAGGAGGGAAATATACTAGTAACCACACTGTCCTCAGACTCCCTGATAGCAACACTTTTCTGCCAAACAACAATGGAGTAACATGTTTAACATATTCAAAAATGTGAGTCACAGGTTTTATATCAAGCTAAATTGACCTCCATGTAAAAAAGCCATAGACATATTGTTATGAACATAACAACTCAGAGAATATTATTCTCCTGAGGGGCCATCTAAAGAGCAAGCTCTGCAGAAAGACTGGCAAGTCGTGATGGAGTAACAGGGAAAAGATTTACTCTTCCACCTTAAACAACCAAATTCAAATAAAATGAATGAAGCTGTGGCTTTCAGACATTGGACATAGACAGCATAGGACACTGATCCCTAAGAGTATGGAAGCAATAACGTGAGCTTTCTGCAGGGACTGAAGAGAGAGTGAAAGTTCAGGCAGTCCGAGGCGGCTAAAGTTAGCAAGGCGGAGCCCGCAGGGTGAGAATCCCAAAGCGAGCGCACTGCAGAGATGTGCTGAGGGCTCTCTTCCCATCTCCAGGTAAGTACGTGCGTGCACAAGTACTAAATGTTACTGAATTATGTACTTTAAATGGTTAAAATGGTGGCTTCTATGTTCTGTGTATTTTGCTATTGGGGAAAAAAAAGGCCCAACACATCCTGTGTGCAATCATTACTCTCTAAATATAAAGGCACACATGGATTAGAGATCAAATCATGGAACAAGACATACCATAGTAACCCTAATCATAAGAAAGCTAGACAAACTCTATTTCAAAGCAAATCATATTATCAGGAATAAAGTCATTAGTTGATGATAAAGGGTCCAATACATCAAGATGACATTATAATCCTAAGTGTTTATGCACCTAATAACAGAACTTTAAAATACATGGAACAAAAGCTGATAGAATTGAAAGAATAAATAGGCAAATCCACAATGATAGCTGGGTATTTCAACACCCCTCTCTCTCAACAATTGATAGAACAAGTAGACAGAAAATCAAGAAATATGCAGATGACTTCACCTAATTAAACACCACCAACAGCAACAGAATACACTTTTTTCAAGTACACAAGAAAAAATTAACAAAATAAATCATATTCTGATCCATAAAAAGTCTCAATAATAAGCCCAGCTGGTGTTGCTCAGTGGTTGAGCGTCGACCTATGAACCAGGAGGTCACGGTTCAATTCCCAGTCAGGGCACATGCCCAGGTTGTGGGCTTAATCCCCAATGTGGGGCGTGCAGGAGGCAGCCGATCAATGATTCTCTCTCATCACTGATGTTTCTATCTCTCTTCCTCTACCTTCCTCTCTGAAATCAATAAAAATATATATATTTTTTAAATCTCAATAGACTAAAGAGTTTTCAGATCAAACAAGATATCTTCTTTGATCACAATAAATTAGGAATTTAATTAAATTAGGAGTCTTCAACAGAAAATTTTCTGAAAATTTATCAAATATTTATCAGCTAAAAACACAATTTTAAACCCATGGGCAAGGATCACCATTCAAATTAGAAAGTATTTTAAACTGAATGAAAATGAAAACACAGAATATCAAAATTTGTGGGATGCAAGAAACTAGAGCACTAAATGCCTGTATTAGAAACAAAGGTGCAGATCAATGCCCTTCTAACTTAAGAAACCAGAAAAGGAATAGAAATTTAAAACTAAAGTAAGAAAAAGCAGGAAATAATAGAGATCAGAGCAGAAGTCAATGAAATAGGTAACAGAAAAGCAATGGAGAAAGTCATGCACTCGAAGCTGGTTTTTGACAAAAAAAATCAATAAAATTGTTAAATCTCTAGCTGGATTGAGTAAGAGAAAAGGTAGAAGACACAAAATACTAATATCAGGAATGAAAGAGATGGCATAGTATAGATTCCACATATATTTAAAAAATAGCTAATATAAGAATATTATGAACAACTCTATGCCAATAAATTAAGCAACCTATATGAAATAGACCAATTCCTTGAAAGACGCAAACTATCAAAGCCCTGTGCCTATTAAAGAAATAGAAATTGTAGTTAAAAATCTTCCACAAATAAAACTTCAGACTTAGATGGCTTAACTGACAGATTCTCTAAAACATTTAATGAGGAATTAATGCTAGTTCTCTATAAAGTCTTATAGAGTATTAAAGAAGAAGGAACACTTTTTGATTCACTGATACCAAACGCTGATACCAAAACCAAACAAAATCACAAAAAAACTACAGACCAATATCCCTTATGAATGTAAATGCAAATACTCTTAACAAAATTTTAGCAAATTGAAGTCATATATATAAAAAGAATAATATAGCATAACCAAGTGGGTTTTATCTCAGGAATGCAAGATTGGTTTGAAAACCAATTTTAAATAACATACTAAAAGACCAAAAAGGAAAAACTACCTCATTAAACAACATGATTATCTATGTAGAACATCCTGAGGAAGCTACCAAAAAACTATTATGACAAATAAGTGAATTAGCAAAGTTGCATGATGCCTAATCAATACACAAAAATGGATTATGTTTCTATATGCTAGGAATAAACATTTCAAAACTGAATTTTAAAAACAATATTATTTATAATAATGCCCCACCCCATAAAAGAAACAGAATTTCTGGAGGATGAGGCCCAGAAATCAAGATTTTAAAAAGATTCCCAGGTGATTCTAATGTGCAGCCAAGGTTGAGAACCACTGACCTATGAGGTGAGAAGCACTACACCAAGTGTTTTACATCAATTTGATTGCCCCATCTCAAAATAACCCTGTGACCCGGAAGTAGAGTTAAGCGTTTAAGAACACAGTCTGAAATCAGACCAACTAGATTCAAATCCAGTTATACCAGTGGTCGGCAACCTCATTAGTCAACAGAGCCAAATATCAACAGTACAACGATTGAAATTTCTTTTGAGAGCCACATTTTTTAAACTTAAACTATATAGGTAGGTACATTGTTATTAACTTAATTAGGGTACTCCTAAGGCTTAGGAAGAGCCACACTCAAGGGGCCAAAGAGCCGCATGTGGCTCGTGAGCCGCAGTTTGCCGACCACGGAGTTAGACCATTGCCAAGCCCTGGGAGCAGGAACAAGTTCCTGCCTAGGCTCCCAGGTGCGTCTTCGAAGAATGGAAGGGACTGGCTGTGCTGACCTCGGTGGTTGCTGTGAGACTGTCAGATGACACCGGTACTGAGCACAGGGTAGTTTTACCCTCACTCTACAGGCTCAGGAGAGGGAGGGCCATCCACACTAAGTAACTTCCGAGGACATCCAGCTGGAAAGTGCAGCGCCCACGCACCTGCCGTGTTCCCTCTCCATCTAGCCCACAGGAGGCTACGAGTGATTTTACCACGTGTCCTAGCGGCTCAGCTATGCTTGGTCTTCTGCATGTCCCTGTTCACCAATATTGAAAGCCTGGCCCGAGAAGGACAAGCTGGCAAGGAAGTGAAGGCGTGGCAGAGAGCCTTCCATCTTGGCCACTCCTCCTTTCTCTTCATCTGCGTTGACCTGATGTCAGAGCAGAAGAATGACTAGAACCAAGAAAGGATCATAAACCATAAGCAAATGAGGAGAACAAATGAGTGGGTGAATGAATGAATGACAATTAGTCTGGACATTGCAAGATTGCCCATCGTCCAAGCCCCTGGTGCTGTTGACTGTGGCCTGGCAGAGGGACAACTTTCATTGTTATGGACCCTGCAGGGAACTTGCTCTCCTGCTCCTCAGGTAGTTGACTGCTCTGTGACACATGGGACAGTTCCCGTGTCAGAAATTATAACCAACCATAAAGCACGTTTTAAATCCAAGCATTAACCACCTCTGTTGGATACACATGCCAGGAAGGAAAGTGCTTGCCAGGGACCCAGTCCTGTCGCCTGCCCAGCTCCTGTGAAGTCCTCTGGCTTTGTCGTGCACTGAGACTATAGGAATGACTCAGATTCCCATCTCTTGCCTAGAACTGGCAGCGCTGAAAGATTGAAAGATTCAAGTCCTCACTCTTGAGCCCACTGTGCCAAACTGAAATCAGCCATTTCCTGCCTTCCGCTGGGGAAATCTAAACACCACACCCTTCACCTGCCGCATGCAGGTGTTTTCTTTTTGCCCTGAATCAGGGGCATGGAAATCCAAAGGTAGGAAAGAATCACCTTCTGTCTTCAGTAACTCAGCTCCCACGGGGTTCCATCACTGCCCCTGCCCACACTTTACCCCACGGCACCACATGGCCTGACAATCCCAGGCTCCGCCAGGTGTCTCTCCCTCCGCTCTGCTTCACTCTTTAAAGATTTCATTCCATTGTGTTTACTTTTATGGTTGTTTGAAAATGACCATTAAAAACTGGGTTTAAAGTGTTTTTAATTCAAACAATACTGCTTCCAGGAAGCCTTCCTTGACTTCTCTAGCCCGCTTAAGTGTCCTCTCCCTCCTCTAGGTTGTTTAGGAATCGGACGCACCTGGGTTCAAATCCTAACTCCTTTACTTGCTCCATGACCTTGGGCAAGTCTCTAAGGCCCAAATTCCACTTTTATAAAACTGGGTTTAGAATAACAGCTACCTCCGAAAAGTTTTGTAAAAAAATAATGAGATAATGCATCTAGGGCACTTAGCCTTTAGCAACCCCCCCCCCCCCACACACACACACACACACCACACACCACACAGGCGGCTGCAGCAGGAGGCATTTGGTGGGATTTATACCAGAGTGTGGGGCAGCATTCCTGGCCCCAGGGGTGTCCCGTTGGGGGAAGATTACTTGCACTCCTGGAACAGTTGGCACCACGCAAAGGCAAATGTGTGTGTTGAGTGCGAACATCAGAAACCCAACTCTGGCTGCCGGGAAGCTGGGAAACGACAGGGAGGACAGGGTGCAGAATGAGCAGGAGCCAAGGAAGGCCAGAGCAGAAAGTACAGCCAAGTCCCACCCAGGCCTCTGGGCAGGGCTCCCCCCCCCCCCCACCGGCCTGAGGGGACTGTGGCTGCCCCCTGTGCATGCTGCCCTGCCCGGTGAAGTGGAGTTTGACTCTCCCTTTGCATGATGTCACCACTGGGGATTCTGAGCCCCCGGGGGGAGTGTCCTCTTGGCCAAGCTGGGCCCCATTTGCCCAGGAACTGGGTGAGGACGTCTGCCCCTTTCGCTTCCACAGTGGGGGGCTTATCTGCTACCAGCACTCACATAAAGGTGGCAAGTGTGCTGGGCAGTCCCCTCCGCACCCATGACAAATACCCCCTCAGTGCTAAGAGCTAAAAAAAGTGGATTACATGGTGTCTAGAAGCGCAGAGAAGGGCCCGCGATGAGGGCTGGGAGAACTCAAGAGGGCTTCGTGGAAGGGGAGGTCTTGACCTTGGCCTTTAAGCACAGAGACCTGCTCAGCTGCTCTGCAGGTGGTCCTCCGAGAGCCACCAGTGCCCGTGCTGCCTCAGCATCATGATGCCCCGGCCACTATGCTGAGAGCTAGGCCTGCACACCCTCCCGCCCTCCAGCCTTGCAGGCCAGCTTCACTGGCTCCACTTCACCGAGGAGGAAACTGAGGCAGACGGCCTATCCGGGAGCCAGTGTGGGAACCCAGGCGAGGCCACCATGACGCCCACATGCCTTGCCCTGGCCAGATGCCCCCCAGGACTGGAGAAGCAGAAACACTGCATTTCACTCCTGCTGGTGGTTTTCCCAGGAATTTTTATATCTTTCCTGCCAACCTATGGCTCCTCTCAAGTAACTGAGGAAGCCAGCTTTCAAGGACGGGAGTCTGCCCGGGTCAGCTCTCCGCCCCGATCCAGCCAGTAGCTGCCTGTCCCTGTGACCCTGCTGTGGGGCGGGGCCACCTGGGGAAGGCATCCCATGAAGCTGTGTCCGTCCACGTGCTGCGAACCCTCACCGGGCCCTTCTCCGGAACAGTGGTCGAAAGTGCAGAGGGAGCGTGCGTCTGGGAAAACATGGGCATTGATTACTCTG
The DNA here is from genome assembly GCF_000147115.1 of Myotis lucifugus. Taxonomy (NCBI): domain Eukaryota; kingdom Metazoa; phylum Chordata; class Mammalia; order Chiroptera; family Vespertilionidae; genus Myotis; species Myotis lucifugus. The sequence continues at coordinate 46,468 of NW_005871295.1, read as the reverse complement.
GCACTGTGCCTGGCAGACACCGGAGGCGGTTTGGTCTGGGGTTTGGTGGGTGTGACTCGGATGCCGAAGCCCAGTTACTCGTCATCCTTGCTCCGCCGGGCCCTGGGCCGCCCGAGGCCGGAGGGAATGGCACCCACGGCCAGGGCAGTGCGGTCCCGCGGCCTCCTCTCCTGGAGTGACAGAGTTCTGCACGCTGGGCGCGGGGCTGGTCTGACACACCTGTGAAGACTGAGACAGGGACTTGGGCACTCGGCTGGAGAAGAGGGTGAGGGGGTGTCCTTCTTTATACTGAGGCGCACACACCTGAGAACTTTCTAGAGCGTTCTGTGTTCATGCTCCATTTTCTGGTCATCCACATATCATTCAGATCCTCTCTAGCACACCGGACACACGCGTGTGTGTGCACACACACACAGACTCTACACACACGTACAGGGCTTTTCACCATTGCTACCACCTCAGTGGTCTAGGAGTCAGGTGACCTCAAGCAGGTCCTGGTTCAGCCACCAGTGCACGACCTTTCACCTCCCCTCTCTGACTCAGTGTCCCCAACTGTATGTTCAGCCACTTGGCACCACATCAGGCCCTCCGGACCTCATCTGCCTCCTGCTCCAGCTGCCTCTGCCTCTGCGGGGACAGCTCTGTGTTCTTGCCCATCCAGCACACCTGGCCTGGGGTCCACGTGGTCAAAACCTGAAAGGTGGGAGTCAGCAGAGGATAAATTCTCCCTCGTCCTCCAGGCTGAGTTTGGGCCACTCCGCGGAGCTGGGGCCCAGGGCCTGCCGTCAGTCTCACTGACCAGTGGCTGTCCCTTCCCGCTGCACTCCCCTCCGTAGCTGGCACAGGGCTCACACTCCCTAAGAAGGCCCCTGGCTGCACCCAGGTCAAGACAGCAGGTGTGAGAACTTCTCGGCCTCTGCTGTGGCACAGGAAAGGGATTCCTTCAAGAAGCAATGCTAAGGTCTGGGCCTCGCTCCTCTCACGCCCGGTTTGCACCCCTGCCTCCATCGCTGGCTGGGTCGCCGATTCTGGCTGGCCTCCATTCCTTCCCGGTAAACGGGGAACCTGGCGGAACTGCTCCGAGAGGCAGTGGCTGGGAGCAGAGCCCGGGGAGTGTCCAGCTGCCCCTCAGGAGGCTCTGCCGAATTGACTGGGGGGCATCATGGCAGAGGAAGCACATCACCGAGGCCCGCACGCTCTCCAACCCTGTCACCTCCTCCACCAGCCCCAGGACCCAGCACCTGCAGGCGGGACACTGCACACCCTGGGAGTAAGCCCAGAGCCGGGCCAAGGTTCTGCGGGCGCTCAAGATCAACAAGCCTCCGGCTTCCTGGTTGAGGTCATGCACGTACAATGTGCCCCCTCTTTTGGAAAGAAGCCCCAGGACCCAGCCCTCAGGCATCTCTTGTCACCCCCTGCCCTCGGTTTCCCTCAGCTTCCTGGGACAGCCGCCTGAACAAAGGTGTGGGTGTGGAGGCCCTGTCCAAGGCAGCAGCGTGAGAAGCCAGAGAACTGCCCTAGCACCTCCGCTGCGCCGCTCCCACCCCCCTTCCGCCACAGCTTCTAACCTGGGGTCACGTGGCCCTGGGGACTCGGCTCTGATGGGCCCTGACAGCATCCCCATTCCTCTGTGGCTGCTCTGCAGGTCCAGGCAGGGCTGGGAGGGTGACAGCTGCGGCCAAGGAGACGCAGGGACTGCGGCCCACTCCAGAGGAGGCCGGTGTGCGCCAGTCACCCACCCGCAGGGCTCCTGCCTGGAGCTGCAGGTTTGCCCAGCACAACCCCCAGAGCCATTGACCAGGCAGGTGCCCGGGTCGCTGCAGTCCTGCTCCGCCTACACAGTTGGCCCCAGCCTTTGTGGCCCTCCCCCTGGCCGCTCAGCACTCTGAGAACCACACATCCTGTGGGGCTTTGGGGGTGGAGCCCCTGTCTACCGCATCCCCGGGGGCACCCTCCTCTTTCCACAGGAGAGCCGAACGCAAGCCTTCCCCCCTGACAGGTCTCCAGGGTGCTGGTTCCAGAACACAATTCACATTAGGTTGATCCTTTGCTCAAAATCCTTTGGTGGTTCCCAGGCTTTCAGAACAAAGTCCTCCAGGACCTCTTGTCTGCCCAGCAGCCCTGTGGCCTCCTTGCCCTCCTGTGCCCACTCCGCAGGCTGCCCCAGGGGCCACCCCTGCTCTCTTGCCAGGGACCTCGGCACAGCCCGTTTCTTCTCGCTGAGACACTCTTCTCTTCGTTGACAGAGGATCGCCTGCTCATCTTTCAAGACTCAGGCTTCCTCCTCAGGAAACCCCGCATGCCCCCAGGCTGGGCCGGGATCTTCCTCCGACTCCACAGGCCTTCGGGTCCTCCCATCGGCTGCTCGTGTTCTGATTCATCTATTGGTTGAGTTCTTTGAAGGCAGTATCAATGTCTCTTTCATCTCCTGTAGGTTCAGCAAAGTTCCCCAACACAGTCAAAAAGTATTTATGAGATGGATGGATGGATGGATGGATGGATGGATGGATGGATGGATGGGGGAATGGATGGATGGATGGATGGATGGATGGATGGATGGGTGGATGGATGGAGGAATGGATGGATGGATGGATGGGTGGATGGATGGGTGGGTGGATGAGTGGATGGATGGATGGATGGATGGATGGATGGATGGATGGATGGGTGGATGGATGGGTGGATGGATGGGTGGATGGGTGGATGAATGGATGGATGGATGGATGGATGGATGGATGGATGGCCCCCTGGGTGGATGGATGGAGGAATGGATGGATGGGTGGATGGATGGATG
>NW_005871295.1:24724-42679 GCF_000147115.1 Myotis lucifugus | reverse complement strand
AGCGCAAGCCAGGGCCCGCTCACAGAAACGGTGCAACCGCAGAACAGACTAGACCAGGGGTGAGCAAACTTTTTGACTCGAGGGCCACAATGGGTTCTTAAACTGGACCAGAGGGCCGGAACAAAAGCATGGATGGAGTGTTTGTGTGAACTAATATAAATTCAAAGTAAACATCATTACATAAAAGGGTACGGTCTTTTTTTTTTTTAGTTTTATTCATTTCAAACGGGCCGGATCCGGCCCGCGGGCCGTAGTTTGCCCACGGCTGGACTAGACACACTTGGGAACAGCTCACAGAGCAGGTGCAGGGAGTGCCAAGGGGCAGGGGCGGCAGGTCGGGGTCAGAGAGGACCACCTCAGAGCTGTTCTGTCCTGTGAAACTTGACTCCAAGCTCCACATCCCAGGAGATGGACAGAAACATGACCCAAAACTCGTGGCTGACCAGCCCTGGCTCTGCTATTCACCTGAATCTAAACCTTAACCTGAGCCCGGAGGCCAAATCTGACCCTGACCTGAATCTGGACCTAAACCTTCACCAGGTCTGATCTGAACCCTCAATCTTTATCCACACGGAGGGCTCGAGAACCCTCGTGTGACAAATCACCAAGCTGGACTCGAAGACCCAGAGGGAAAGGTTGGCAAAGGCAAAGCAGATTCAAAGAGCAGCTCCATGAAGACCCACGAGCAGCCCTCACTGCAGCCCCGGGCCTGTGCAAACTCGGGGTCTGGGAGAGACACATCCCTCCAGTGCCTTCGAAACAGGCTGAGGGTCCCCGAGGCACCTGGGGTCAGTTAACGTGTCTGGGAGCAGCAGACAGGAGCAGCTGCACCCCTGTCCCCAGGTGCTGATCCCCACCTTGTAAGCCTGACTGTTGGCCCCTCTCCTCCTCCCCAGCCGACGGTCCTCAGCTGCACTTGACCTCCTGCAAGTGACCGGCCCTGCGCTGGGCACTCAGGGCTGAAGTGCATGGGACTTGCCCCCAGGACCCCAGGGCCAGCGGGGAGGCAAGGTGTCCTCCCTCATTCACTCAGCAGGCACTGCTTCCCAAGCTCACGGGGTGCACGCCCACAGTCCCGGGAGATCTGCCTCTCAGGGGAGCGCACATGTGCAATCTCTGGCAGGCACGTGCTTGTAATGAGCAGGGCCGGACTTGAAGGAAACACTCCCAGCCTGTGATTGACACCTTCTCCCACTCCCAGCTGTGATTGACACCTTCTCCCACTCCCGGCCTGTGATTGACACCTTCTCCCACTCCCAGCTGTGATTGACACCTTCTCCCACTCCCGGCCTGTGATTGACACCTTCTCCCACTCCCGGCCTGTGATTGACACCTTCTCCCACTCCCAGCTGTGATTGACACCTTCTCCCACTCCCAGCTGTGATTGACACCTTCTCCCACTCCCAGTCTGTGATTGACACCTTCTCCCACTCCTGGCCTGTGATTGACACCTTCTCCCACTCCCAGTCTGTGATTGACACCTTCTCCCACTCCTGGCCTGTGATTGACACCTTCTCCCACGCCCGGCTTGCTCAGAGCCTTCCTGTGGAGCGGGGAGGGGTGAGCTGCGCAGTGCCGCCACAGGGGGGCGTGGGGGTGCAGAGGTCCAGCTGCCCTGACCCAGCCCCCTCTCAGGAGCATTGCTGGCCGGGCCATTGCAGGCGTTTGCCTTTGTGACAGCCCCTTCAGGTGGCTGGACAGGAGCATTGCCCCTTAGGGTGCCACCACAGGTAAAACCCTGGCTGCAGATGACCTCGTGGGGACAAGAGGCTGCTGCCCCTCAAAGCCTCACCACAACATGCCAGTCAGAGAGGAAAGGGAAGGGGCCAAGGGGCCATATGCTTTCTTCCTGGCAACACCGGGCCCCTCCCTGGACTTGGCCTGCATGCCGGTGCCCAGAGCCGTCATGCGTATACTCCCAGCAGCCAGGCACTGAGCCCCATCCTGAGGCAGGGCTCCGGTGGCTCCTGCCAGTGTCCCCCACGAACCCCGGTGGCAGGAGCAGGGTGGTGAGAGGGAAGAGCACCAGCTTTGGAGCTGGCCAAGCCTAAAGCCGGGTCCCAGCTGTCCACCCGGCCCTCACCCTGGGCACGCCGCCCCTCACGGAGCCCAGCTCCTTCACTGCAGGCGCTGGTGAGGTTAGCATGTCGAGGTGCCACGCGGAGGGCTGCCTGGAAGAGGGTGCCTGAGCTGAGAGGTGAGGGAAGTGGGGGGTAGGGTTGGCCCGACTGGGTGGGAAAGAGGCTCAGGCCGAAGAGGCTACCTGGGTGGCCGCAGGGGAGGTGGGAAAGTGTAGGGGTGAGGCTGCATGGGGGCCGGGCCTGATCACAGAGGGCTGCAGGGGCAGGCAAGGGGAGGCTGGCCTCACTCCAGGCCAGGAGAGGCCCCGGGCTGCTTCTCACCTGGTTGAAATGGCTCATGTTCGCACGGCACTCACACAAGTGGGGCCGCTCTGAGCAGTCTGCCTGTGGGAGCTCATTAACCTCCACAGCACTACCCCCTTCACAGATGGGGAAACTGAGGCCCGAGGACGCCAACCCCCCACCCCCCCCAACCACACTGTGAGTGGTGGCACGCAGGCTGTCTGGCACAGCACACGCTCACCAGCATCTCCGCCATCATCACAGAAGCACCTTCGGGTGGCCGGGCCTGGGTGGGCGCCCAAGGCCGGGTCCTCGGACCATCTTGATTCTGGCAGGCACCTCCCTGGGCCAGTCAGGTGGACGTGTCGCTGGCCCGGCCCCAAGCCTAAGCCCTCAAAACTCCGAAGCCTCAAAGGCAAGGTGTCTTCCAGGGACATCACCACTGACGCCAAGCCCCGGGGGCTGGGCCGTGGTCCAGGGACATGGTTTGGCTCCAGAACATCACAGAGCAATTTGCAACACCTTCCCAGCTCCCGGAGCCACCGAGAGGCAGGCGGAGTGCGGGCCACAGGAGGACGCCAGGTGTGGGGTTATGGGCGGGGGGAGGGGAGGAAAGGCACCTGCAGGATTGAGGCTGCAGCCCAAGCCCTCCCGGCAGCGTGCCCACATTCTCCCCGAGGTCCCACATCCGGGTGCACATGTCCAGCGTAGCTGGCCTCTGCGGTCCTGACTACCAGCTCCTTCAGCACCCAAACTGGTGCCCAGGCTGCAGCCCTCACCTCTCCCCTCCTCAGCCTCGATCACTGCAAGTGCAGGGGTCTCCTCCCCCCAACGGGAGCGCACACTCAGGAGGGAGCTGCACAACCTCACCTGCCGTGAGCGCCCATCGACCTCGCACGGCGGGCTTATGACCAATTCACCTGCCTCTGAGCAGAGGCTGTGGGTCTTACCTGTGGATGACCTCATGACTCAGACTTCCCAAGGACCTGCGCACACCAGGTGCTGTCTCATGGGTGCATCTCTCTCGTGGCTTCCACAAACATCAACTGAACACCTACTAAGTGCCATGCACCCTGGCAACAGTGTCCAGGTGGGTCTGATGCAGACCTGCTCTCAAGGTACTCACGGTAAGCGAAGGCCCACCTTACAGTGTGGGGGAGCGGGGCCTCCTGGGAGCCCTGGGCCCTCGTCCACCGAGAGATGGGGGGGCTGGCATGGGAGCCTGTTCAGTGCAAACATCTGCCATCCCCCTGAGCTCCCCCACAACCTGCAGTGTGGCCTGCTGTTCCCACGCTAGGAAAGTGCAGCTGTGGTTCAGCGAGTCACCAGCAGCCACCGGGATTTGAACCTGGTTCTGAATAGCTCCAAAGTCCCTGTGCTCCGCCCCACACGGCGCCCTGAGTGGGGGACAGCCAGTGCCTGGAGCAGGACACGAGGCATGGTGGTGGCCAGGAGAGAGCGGGTCCCCTGAGAAGGGCAGTGACTCACCAGGAGGCGTTGTCACCGGTTACAAAACAGCCTGGGCCCGTGCCAGACGCTCTTTTTTCCATGTCTTCCATGCCCTCCACTCCCTGTTCCCTGGGTCCCTTGAGGACATTCTGTTCTTGCTGAACTTCTTACTGAGCAGGGCAAGGCCATTGTCCCGCGGACTGAGGGCCCTGGGCCGCCTGGGATCATTGGCTCCAGGCCTGGGCCTCAGGCAGGACCCCCGAGCCACGGGCAAAGGGGCACCCCTCAGCTCTCACCCCCCTGCAAGTCTGCAGGTTGCCCCTTTGCTTTCTGGGTCAAATCCAACCCTCACTTAGCCCCAGGCCTGTCCGATGGGTCTGGGCTGGCTGCTCTGCAGTCAGGTGTCTGCTGCCTCCCAGGTGTCCACAGAGCCCCTGCCCGCCTCCCCGCTCCCCGATCCCCAGAGCTGACTACATCCTGTGTGACACAGACGCCCTGGCCTTGGGGAAGGCTCACTGCAGTATCGAGAGGTGAAAAGCCGTCCCATCTGCAACCTACTCTGAAACACTTAAGAAAAAGATTATTGGTAGGTAGCCAGGGAGGTAGGCAGGCAGATATGGGGAAGAGAGAGAAAATGCAATAAAATGTTAACATTTTAAGGAAATGGAGTGAAGCGTATTAGAAATTCTTTGTACTATTTTTGCAACTTTCCTCTATGTTTGAAATAATTTCTTTTTAAAAATTAGGGAGAAGAAATAAGTTTAAAAACCCAATAACCTCAAGCCTCATTTCCAGAAAGCACCCCAACCCTAGAGGCTGGGTGTGCCCGCCCCTTGCAGCCCCAGCCCCTCCCGCACCCTGTGTCTCCTGTCCCACTTCATTTCAGCGATGTATCCCACCACAGACAGTGAGCGCCTGGGGGCAGGAGGGACCTCCACTCAAACCCGTATCCAGATGTGTCTCCATTCGGGGGTCAGTGCCGGGAAACCCCACAGCAAGGCGAGGCAGTGCCCACCTCCAGGCGCTCACAGTCAGCGAGGACAAGGGGCGGAGAGCACCCGGAGCCGAGTGCCCACAAGCAGTGTGACCGCACCACATGCTGCCGGTGCTCGCCGGGCAGGGCCAGGTCCCGAGCCACCTGGACACCCTCCTGCCACCAGACGCACTGGCAGCCAGACCCCCTTGTGGCTGACTCCCAGGAGCCTGGGGCCAGGGGCCAGGATTTTGAGAGCCTGATGTCCCTCCAGGGAATTTGAAAGGAAACAGGCTGAGGAAAGGCCTGGGGGCCAAAGGCCAAGGACGGAGGGTGTGAGGGTCAGGGCTGGGCCCGGGGTCTCTGAGGTGGAGTCACAGCCGGTACCTGTGACACAGGGGCTGGTCATGGACACATGGGGAGGCCCAGCCTCGTCACCCTTCCACACAGTCCTTGCTCTCCAGTGAGCACCTCCTTGTCCGGGGGCTGCTCCAGGTCAGGGCACAGCCAATAAAGCAGAGGGGTGGGCGGGGTCTTACAGGAAGTATGCCCTGCAGGGGGCGCCGTTCCCGCCACTGTGAGTCTGGAAGGCCAGAGGGAGGAGCTGTCAGAGGCCCGGAAGACCTTCCCAGGCTGAGAAGAGCAGGTGCCAAGGGGGGGCCAGTGTAACTGGAGCAGGTAAGTGGGGAGGAAGGGCGGATGCCGACATCAGCGAGACCATGAGCCTTGGAGGGACACTGGGAGCCCTTGAGGGTTTTCAGTAACGTGATCAGACTTACACTTTCAAAGGATCGTTCTGGCTGCTCCATGGAGGACAATCTGACCTGGGGAGAGGGCCAGGGCCTGGGTGGAGGCGGGGTGACCGCTGAGGAGGCGGCCGCAGCGCCAGGGAGAGCAGGAGCTGTAAGTCCTGACGCATCGCCTCTCTCCTGGGCTGTGGGAACTTCGCCTGTTGGGCCCTTCCTCCAGTAAAAGTGTTTTTAATTTTATTTTACAGCTGCTTGGAGGTAAAAAGAAGTATATTCTATATTAGTGATTATTATATTCATTTTTCTGCTGCTTCAGAAGAAATTAAAATTTAACCATGTTTGTGAGCCCCTAACACATGTGGGCCTCAGCCTGTGCTCACCATGCCCAGTGGAGAAGTGCCTGGGCAGTGGTGGTCAGGTTTGGATGCAGCAGAAACCGTGAGAAGGAGGCCCATCCTGACCCTCTGCTCGCCCCAGCTCCCGTTCTCCTGGAAGGTCAGCTGTTGAGGCCAGGGAAAGGGTGTGCCCATCACTGTGCCTCCAGGCCAGGGCAGCACCAGGCACCCCTGGTCCCTGTCCTCGTGCGTCCCTGCTCTGCAGGGTTACAAGCACCCACATTTCTAGAGCTGCCTGGGCGAGCGCTTGCCATCCATGGATGGCAATGGCCTAAGGCAGGGTGCAGAGTTTAAAGGCGGGGGGGCAGCTGGACCAGTGCTCGGAAGGTGGCCGTGACGGACTTGCCGCGCAGCTGGCACGGAAGGGGCGTGTGCTCAGGCACAAGGACTCACTGAGGAATGGAGCTGGGGGAGCACGGCGCTCTGCAGCAAAGAGGAAAGGCCTCTGGTCGGGGAGCTGCAGGGAGCAGTGCAGACGCCGAGCAGCCCTAAGAAGCAGGCTGAGCAGTGGGCAGAACAATAGCCTCCAGCTGGGCCGCTAGCCAGACCCTCTGCCCAGGTTGCCCTGAGGGCGCTGGTGCTGGGAGACTCCCCGACTCCTTTCAAGGCACCCTGCCTTGTCCGGAGGGAACCACAGGCCTGCTGCCCCCAGTCTGATTTGACATTCCAGCCCCCATGAAGGAGTCGTGGCCTGGGTTAAAGGCCAAAGGCCGCCTCAGCTGTGAGAGTGGACCTCAGTCCCAGCCCCTTTGCCCCTCCCCCACCCCCGCCCAGCCAGGACTATCTTCTTTCCCCACTCACTCCCCTCAACATGAGATTTCTGGTCTTCCCCAAGGTCACAGCCAAGGTCAGCTATATACAAGGTGCTTTTCTCCGTGGATTTGGGCCCCCACCCTGCCTGGCATTGGCATAAGTCACTTCAGGGAATCACCATCTGGGGGTTAGAACAGGAGGTAGAGATGGGCTTGCCCTGAGAGGGGTGGGGTCTGCAGGGCCCAGTCCCTCCTGCTCTGTGTGCACTAGGAGCTGGGCCCTGGCCGGAGGGAGAATCTGCAGGAAAGGCGGTGCCTAAAGAGGGGTCTCCGGATCCTCGAAACCTGCCCCTCCACCTGGTATCACTCCAGGAGGGTCTTTCCTTTGCAGAATGGCGGGTTCCGTTTACTCTTTGACCGTGAAATGTAACCCACATACCACACACGAAGAGGGCACAAAACTGACACACAGCTCAATGACTTCTCACAAAGCAAACACTCATAATTACCCCCCCACCCCACCCCCCAGCGCGGGAAGTGAAGCATTTCCTCCCAGAACTGTCCCCACCTTGAGTCCTAGGGCCTGTCCCTTCCCTCCAAAGCTAACCCCAACCTAAGCACAGCTGCAAGGGCCTGCGCCATCGGGTCAGGCTGTGGAGTGGGGTCAGGCTGTGATGCGGGGCAGGCTGTGATGCGGGGCAGGCTGTGGCATGGGGCTGCTCGCCTTCTTTCTGCTTCTTTCACTCACTGTCACACCCATTGGTGCGGTCGCGTGCTGGCCACTCACTGACCTTCACATAAAAGCTCTGCCCACACCCCATCTCTGGGGCCCCCGGCCGGCTTCCGGTTCCAGCCCCACTATGTCCCACGCAGGGCCCCAACAGGCCCCTCCCTCCCCACTCCTGTCTGAGAACATCAGGACACACCTGAGGTCTCCGGCTATGGGCCTGGCCCCGGAATGTGCCACCCCTCTGAAGATGGCCAGGCTGAGTTTGAACCCAGGCCCCACCACTTTCTGACCGTGTAGTCTGAACAGCACGCACGTTCTCCGAGCCTTCATGTCCCTCTTGCCACATGGTGAACTGACATGACCTGGGGGTGCTTGGAGAATTGTGAACGTTCGGTAAACGCAGGTCCATGCAGACTTCACTTCCTCTAGGCTGCTCCCACCTCCCACTGCTGCTACTATTCAGGTCACTCACAAAGCGGGGGTGCCTGTTCTCCTCTAGCCTGAAAGCCCCCGGCATCGAGGGAGCCCCGCACAGCACCTCGCTCGGAGGACGCCCCTTTGCTGGGCTGGGAGGGCACGGGAAGGGAGAGGCCTGCTGCCCTGGGGGAGCCCTGGGCCCCAGCCAACGCCCACATCCTGAACCAGCAGGAGCCTCCGGGGCCCCCAGGTTTTGCCTTTCCCCCTGGATTTTTCTACCCAGAGCACAAGGGCATCCACTGAAAATGTGACAAAACTGTGGGTGCTCCGCAAGTTCTGCCCTTTCAGACCATCCCAGCAGGTTAGGGAAGGCGTCTCCCTGTAAGCAAATGCCCAGCGCCAGGAAAAAGGCACGAGGCTGGCACACCAGGGGCGGTGGGCCCAGCTGGCTGGCGGGTGTGGGGCAGAACCCTGAGTCACTCTCGGGCTTTCTCCAGGAGCCGCCCTTGCCCCCAGATCATGCTGCCAAGACCAAGGCCCCTCCTGATCCGGGTGCCAGGCCCTGGGATGGCTGCAGCCCCACTCCCTGCCCAGCCCTGCCTCCCAGCTGTCCTGGCCATGATGCCCCTTTGACATCCAAGTGTTGACAGTCCTGGCCATGTGGAGATCAATTTTAAGATACAGAGGACAGTGGCATAAAATAAATAAGTAAAATAAAATTGAACATATTCATTTACACACAAATGCTCCATAATTGTATTGTTGAGTCTGTTTGTAATTTTGATACCAATTTTCTGTTCAGGTCCAAGTTTGTTGTCTCTCAAAATTGAAGAAAGAGTTTGTGGACAAAGAGATGAACGAAAGCAAAGTTTTGTTACAGAAAAGCCCCCTGCTGCAGGGAGGGGACCCAGGTCAGTTGCCGCAGAAGCTTCTTTGTCTAGGGGTTAATATGTGTCCTGCTAAGTTCCCATTGGTTGGTTGGAAACATTTGGCCCTAGCAACATCCATACATTTTAAACTTCAGGGTTCCCACTCACCCCCCCACCCCCGCCTGCCCCCCGTGTGTCCAGCCTGTGACCAGAGCCTTTTGTTCTTGGGTTTTACATGGGACAGTGTGTGGCTGATGAACTGGCCTTGCTCACACCTACAGGGTTCAGCCGCATTTCCTTTTTATATTTCTCTCCCCCCTCCCCAGTCCCATCCCTAACTGCCTTAGCTGCTTCTAACTCCTCATTCCCGCCTCCAAATAGGAGTCCCTAACTGCTGTTAGGGAAAAGGGACAACAACCCGCTCTACTTCCAGCTGGTACGGGGCGTTGTTGATGGCAACAATCCTTAGGGCTCTATCAGAGGTGGGCGATCTGGGGGCCTGGAAGATGGGAGCTGCCATTCGGGGTTCTATTTTCATGACCATTTGTAGCTTGATTGCTTCTTCTTGGTGGAAACAAAACGTATGAGTAAATTCAAAAGGCAAGGCCCAAATAGTAGCACTAGCATAAGCATAACAAGTGAGGACAAAAAGGGTAAAAGCCACGACCACAAAGAATTCTTGAATTGAGATAAGAAGGACAGGAGCCAGCTGGACCCTGTCCTGCTTGTGCTTCCAGGTGGTCAGTGAGTTTGATGTTCTTTTTTATAAATTAAAATTTCCCTCTACTTGTGAGGATGTGCTAATCCACACGGAGCAGGGTTCACTGATCAGGGCACATGCCCTGGTACCTCTGCTGTCAGAATGTCTGGGGCCCCTCGATTCTGAAGGACAATGGACGCCAGAGAGTTTAGTGATTCTTGCTGAGCCTCAATCGCCCCCACCGTGCATGGCCTTCCAGGATGGTGGGCTCCGATGGGGAGGTTAGGACAGACCTCTCCAGCAGGGGATTCCAGCAAACCAAGAGGCCTCGTGGGATGGAGTGACCGATACCCTGCCGCTGGAGTATGGGGTTGTCACAGCACATCCTCCCCAGTCCCAATCCTCCAACCCTGGGCCAGATGGAGCCACTATGCTTCTCTCTCTCCTTGAATGGGTTGTTAATGGCTGTTCAGGAAAAGATCCCAAATTGGAGAAGTTCCTGATGAAGCCATCTCTGAGCTACCATGGAATGTCCCAGACGGGACAGCAGCTCTTATTGTGCATCGTCCTCTCCATCCTCTCGGTAGAACAAGATCAAGCAGCTTCCACAGAGAACTGGAGCCCAGTGCCCACAGGGACGCTCACCTGGCACCCCTGGCAGGTCAGGGGGGAATATGTACAATGGGCCCGTTACACACTGTGGAACCTCGAGCCAGGTGGTTAGGATTTACAAACAGATGACATTTCTAAAGATCGTGGAGAGAATGCTACCAGACCTAGTTAAACCCTTAGTCGAGTCACAAGGGTGGGGTACTGTTTCTGATGTGGGAAGGAGGCTGAATCCCTAGGTGTATCCGAGCTGGTGGACCCAACCGCCCTGCCAACTTGCCCTTGGGTGGCCCATACCTCTGCGTCAATCTTGGTCTCCGCCAGGGGGAGGCAGAGAACTCGTTCCGGCACCACACATGTAGCAGTGCCCAAGTGGGCCACGATGTCTCGCCCTAGTAAGGAGTCAGGCTTTCCGGCATGATGAGAAAGAGAAAAACGGGTTGGCCCGATCGCAACTTAAAGGCTGTGAAAAATGCCTAGTGACCGGCTTCCCAGATGCACCTCTGTGGTCACTCCATGGGAGGAGGGAGGCTGGGGTTGGAGGAGAGGATGGAGAAGGTAGCCCCAGTGTCAAGGAGGAAACGAATTGCCTTGCCCTCTACAGTCAGGATTACCCGGGCACCTGGTGGAGATGACAGTCTGTGTAGGAGCCGGGTAGGAAGGCCCCAGGGCCCATCCGTGCTGCTGCTGGACCGTCTGAGGTGCCGGATCAGCCCGTGGGGGCCTGGGCCCCTTTGGACAGTCCGACTCCCAGTGATCCCCCTTGTAGGTAGGAGAGGGCCAGGGTGGCTTCCTCTTTCCTCGTGGGCAATCCCTTCAGATGTGCCCCGGTTGGCCACAGCTGTAGCAAGTAGCAGTGGGGACTCCACGTCCCTGGGGTCCCTGAGTTATGACACTCGCCCTTGAAGTGCCGCAGCCAGAGCCACAGCCTTCTCCTACCCTGAACTTCCTCTCCTGGGCCTCCTGGTCCCTATGGTAAGAGACCGAAGTGGCTGCCTTTAGGAGGTTATCTAAGGTGCTTTGGGGGCCAATTGCCACTCTTTATAGCTTCCTCCTAAAGTCCGGTGCTGACTGAGTAACACATTTGTCCTTCAGAATGGCCCTCAGAGGAACCTGGGACATGGAGGTCACTTCATCAATGCTCCCTGCGCCTGTCCATGAAGCCGAGGGATGGTGGTCCTTCCCTTGCGTTATAGATGATGGTTTAGAATATTCAGGGGCTCAGAGCAGCTCCTTCTAGTCCCTGGATGACACAGGATTGGAAATGCTCCCTCTACCAGTCTCCCAGGGGCCATCGGGATCCCACTGAGGGGCTCCTAGGGCAGTGGTTCTCAACCTTCTGGCCCTTTAAATACAGTTCCTCATGTTGTGACCCAACCATAAAGTTATTTTCGTTGCTACTGCATAACTGTAATGTTGCTACTGTTATGAATCATAATGTAAATATCTGATATGCAGGATGGTCTTAGGCGACCCCTGTGAAAGGATCATTCAACAGCCAAAGGGGTCGCGACCCACAGGTTGAGAACCGCTGTCCTAGAGGGACAGCCTGCTGCACAGCCGGGAAACGCTCACTTTCCTGACTATCTGGCCCGCTAGCATTGGTTATGAAATACTTCTCTCCGAACTGTTGGGCAGCCTCTAGAACTGTCCGCTTTTCTGACCCCAAGAGGGTCTGGCCTCAGAGGAGCACCATGTCCTTCCGGGACAGATCGAAGGTTTGTGTCGACCCCTGAAAGACGTCTATGTACTTATCGGGATCTGAAAACTTCCCCAGGTCTAACTTGATTTGCGTTAAATCTTGTAGGGAGAACGGGACCTGGACCCGAGTGGGTCCAAATTCACCTCCTGCCGTGACCTGGAGGGGATGGGGGGGAGCAGGGGCCCGATTTACTCCTGCCTTGCTTGCCTCTGGGGTGGCTTCCACCGTGGGCTCCAGGATAGAGAGGACTAGAAGGGTCAGAGGACCCTGTGGAGAACTTAGACCTGCTCCTTCTCTATGAAGGGGTGCGCCTCAGAGGCCCCCCTTAGTTAAAGCTGCCAAAAGTGAGGGATCAAGTCTGCCTTGTTGGCATAGTTTCTGATTATCTCTTAAAGCGAAGAAAGGAACTGCCGACCACTTTCTTTCCCTTCTACAGAAAAGATCTAATTGTAAGATGGTATTATAATTAATACTTCCCTCCGGGGCCATGTCTCTCCGTCTGCAAGCTTGTGTTGTGGCCAAAAGATAAGGTGCTCTTTCTTCAGGGTCTAATGGGGTTGGGGCCCAGGAGGTGGGCCAGAGGAGAGGATCAACTGCTCGCGCACAACCAGGCACCTGCAGGAGGGAGACTCCACAGTCACCAGATCACCTGAGCCGGGTCCGGATCCAGGGAACGTGGACTCCACCGCCTCCCGGTTTCGGGCAAGATGATTGTAGACAGAGGAGGAGGAAAACGGGTTCACCCCTGGCCCAACATTCTCCTGGGTGAGGAGTGATTAGACTGGTCGTCTCCCGGGAAACCTGTCCCCCGAGTCCAAGTCCGGCAGTTGAGAGCTAGTCGCTTTTAACTGGCAGACAGGGTCCCAGTATTAGGCCTCCAGCATAAAGTGAAAGAGAAAAGCGAAAGTCTCCATTTCACTTACTGTTCTGTAGAATCTCCCTAGAATATCAGTGGAACCTCCAAAGATGATACCAATTTTCTGCTCAGGTCCAAGTTTGTTGTCTCTCAAAATCAAAGAAAGAGTTCATGACAAAGAGATGAGTGAAAGCAAAGTTTTATTACAGAAAAGCCCCCTGATGCAGGGCGGGGACTCAGGTCAGTTGTTGCAGAAGCTTCTTTGTCTAGGGCAGCGATTCTCAACCTGTGGGTCGCGACCCCTTTGGGGGGTCGAACGACCCTTTCACAGGGGTCGCCTAAGACCATCGAAAAACACATATATAATTACATATTGTTTTTGTGATTAATCACTATGCTTTAATTATGTTCAATTTGTAACAATGAAATTGGGGGTCACCACAACATGAGGAACTGTATTAAAGGGTCGCGGCATTAGGAAGGTGGAGAACCACTGGTCTAGGGGTTAATAGGTGCCCTGCTAACTTCCCATTGGTTGGTTGGAAAAATGTGACCCTGCAACATCCATACATTTTAAACTTCAGGGTTCCTGCTCATTTCCCCTCCCTGTGTGTCCAGCCTGTGACCAGGGCCCTTGGTTCTTGCGGGTTTACATGGGACAGCGTGTGGCTGACAACTGCAGGGTTCAGCTGCATCTCCCTTTTATATCCCCACCCGGTCCCGTCCCTAGCTGCCTAGCTGCTTCTAACTCCTCAGTTTTGCCCATGGATGAAGATGCCCCTGACTTAGGGGAATGAAGTTCACACTCGGTCCCTAAATGCCCCTCTTGGACCACAAAGGGGATGGGCTGGAGAAGAGGTCTTGGATAACTTTCCTTAAACTGGAGACAAGCAGCACGGGCCCCGGACGATGAACACTAACCTCTGGGCAGCATTTCTACCCCATCGCTCACTGGCCAGCGCACAGCTAATCAGGCCACGGCCTGGAGCGCAGGCGGTGTCCCCGATGGGGGAGGTGGTGGGAAAGGCGGGAGCTGGCTGTGTAGCCAGGAAGCCCACATTCAGGGTGTCGGCCCACAGTTTCGGGCGGAGCCAGAGCCAGCATCTTCACACAAGCGAGTCAGCGTTCTCAAGCCTGAGGTGTTTTCCTTGGGGAATGAAGAGAATGGGGGATGGGGGGTTCAGTGGCCATGTCCATCGAGCCTCAGCCTGGCCCGCAGTGTGTACTCAGTGAGTGGGGTGATCCATGTTGCAGCACAGACTCTCCCAACCCCAAAAGTCCTGTCACCCCTCAACGGGGCTGGGAGAGGGGAGTGGGAGAGGGAAGCAGACAGCCATATCCACGTGTATCAGCCGCCATCCCCTGGGCAGGAGCGCCCGGCACCTAGGGGCCCCTGTGATGGTCAATGGCCAGATCCACTGTCCCTGCCGCCCCCCAGCTCCTTTCAGCACCCCAGATTCTGGAAGGCAGCCACCCTGGTCCAGCGCCCACCTCCACCCCGGGCCAGCGCAGCACCCTCAGTAGCCCCTCCAGGCGTGGTCCCCACGACTCTGGTGAAGGAAGAGCCTGGGCTTGAGGCAGAGCCTTGCTGAGGACGTGGGCACCAGGGTTCCTCTCAGCCTGAATGGGCCCCAGTCACCAGGGTCTCCTTTGTTGCCTCTTTTCTGGGGCCTCAGTTTCCCCAGCAAAAGCATTGAGAGGAGCTCAGAGTTGTCATGCCCTGCACTCCCCCTCCTCCCCCGCCGGAATTCCTGGGTGTCCTTGGAGTCCTCTCAAACGTTCGTGGGCGCCTCCCACCCCATCGGGTCCCTCAGTGGCTCCTCATTCGGTGCATTGCCACGTGTTGCTCCCTGTATTTTTTTAAAATATATTTTTATTTATTTCAGAGAGGAAGGGAGAGGGAGAGAGAGAGAGAAACATCAATGATGAGAGAGAATCATTGACTGGCTGCCTCCTGCATGCCCCACACTGGAGATCGAGCCCGCAACTTGGACATGTGCCCTTGACCAGAATTGAACCTGGGACCCTTCAGTCCACAGGCCAACGCTCTATCCGCTGAGCCAAACCAGCCAGGGAGTGTTGCTCCCTTTAACCAAGAGTTTGGGGGACACGTGTGAAGATGCCTGGCCGGGCGATGCCTGGGGTCCTTTCGGTGTCCGCTCCAGGACTGTGTTACATGGGCTCTGGCTGGAACCTGGCCCCGGTGCCCCTGCCAGGTCACACTGGAGCAGTGCCCCGCCCACGTCTCCTCCCCCACCTTTGGGGCCAGAGACATCCCGACTGAAACACGCCAGTCCTCACAGTGGGCCCTGTGGGCGCCACCCAGGCCCTGCCTTTGTTTTGTACACAAACACCCCCATTTGGGGGCATTGGGAACCTGCGGGCTGATCTTGTCTTTCCAACAACAATGCCCTTTTTCTCTTAAAGGCACCAGTGCACATTCGGGTGTAAGAGGCATATGGCAACCATTGGAGGGGTCTGGAGGAGGGGGCTACAGTCATTCTCTGAACTCTGGTGTCTCCCCACTACCTACATTGGGGGTCCCCCTGAGGGGCCCTAGAGATCAGCCCACTTTTGACACCCCCCCCCCTTTTTCTTTTTACCTTGTGTCTCCATTAAGAGAGATTTGAGTAGTGACTTAGTGCACAGACCTGAGCCAGAACAGCCAGGTTCAAATCCTGTCTTGGGCAAGTTGATGCACTTGCTTCTGCCTCCTGCTCCTTAAAACGGGTTACGACGGGGCTTGGGCAGGGCTGTCTGGAGCACTGTATCTGCGGACTCCAGATGGAGCCTGGCACAGGCTTGCAACATGTAGGTTGGCCATTTCTTTTTCCATTCACCTGGTGGGTTTTTAAATTTTATTTAGTAAATGCCATGGTGGCAGCAAATGCTGGGCCTACTACATTTCCCAACTGAAACGTGGAGATCGGGGTACAGACTTCTTCCCATGGGTTCTTATCAATTCATGGACTAACATCTATACTAATAAAAGGGTAACATGCTAATTAGACCGGCTGTCTTCTGGATGACCTTCAGTACGTCCTTCCGGACAAAGCCATGGTGGTGGGGCTGAGGCAGAGGCAGTTAGGAGGATCAGTCCAGCAGGGGAGAGCAGTTAGGGGGATCAGGCTGGCAGGGGGGAGCAGTTAGGGAGATCAGGCCAGCAGGCAGGTGAGCGGTTAGAAGCCAGTGGTCCCAGATTTCGAGAGGGATGTCCAACTGCTAGATTAGGCCTGATCCCAGGGATCAGGCCTAAACCACAGTCAGACATCCCCCAAGAGGTCCTGGATTGGAAAGGGTGCAGGCCGGGCTGAGGACCTCCCCCCCCCTGCCTGTGCATGAATTTCATGCACTGGGCCTCTAGTTTCTTTAATGAAAATGTAGAAGTTTATTGGAAGCATACACAAACTCCATCTGGGCAGAGGTGTCCCCAAAGGGGACGCCCTGGGAAGGGGCCCCAATTGGGAAGCCTGCTCGCTCGCTCTAATGGGAAAAATAAAAAAGTCCTGCCTGTGTCCCTTTGTCTCCGGTTTATATAAGCTACAGTTCCTTGTTTGAACCCGACCCGTTCTAATTGGACCTTTCATTAATCTAGGACCCCTGTGCTTTCCTCATTGGTTATTTGTTACATAGTATCAGTTTCAAAGGCCAAAGTGGTGCCCCTTCTTTCTCTCCCCTTATCTTGCAACAGTCCTCCATTCTCTGTGAAAATGTTTCCTTCTTTCCATTATCCTGTGACTTTTCTTTATCCTCTGTGAATGCACTGTTAACGTAAAAACATTCAAACCTGAAAAGAATTTTTGTGAGTTTATTTGAGCCAAACTGTCGACAATTGCCAGGAAGCAGAATGTCAACAGATTGGGATAGTGCTCCAGAGAATGGCAGTTTTTTACCTATTTTTATACATTACAATCAAAGGGGGACACGTGGGTGGGTTACATGAGATCCATTGCTGGTAGGTTAGAGAGGCGGGAGAAAGCAAAGCGGGGAAACCCCTGGGATTGGATAAAGAGTAAAACGATAGACACACACTTCCTTTGCATAGGTGGGTGCAGGATAGTTAACAGTCAACAATGAACACGATAACAGTAACAATGAGGGGATTTGTGGTCTCTGTCCTGGCGCCCAGGGCATTTGGTTGTGCCCTGAGGGGTCCAGAAAAAAGGGAAGTTATAAGTTACCCCGACATTTCAAGGGTATGTTATTGATGCAAAAAGACAATAGGCTCAGTTAAGGTAAAGACTGACCTTGTCAGGGAAGATACCGGCCTAGGAGGTGACTACCCACCATAAACTGCTTTATAATTTTAAAAGTTTTAATTTCAGACCAAGAGTTGGTGACAAACTCTTAAGTCACCACAACAATGAAAAAGTGGCAGCCAACGAGGCCTTGGCACAGCCGGCTCCGCAGGGCCCTGGCGACCTCTCGTCCAGTGAAAAGGAAAGTGGGGGGCAGCTTTGGGGGCTTACAGCCTAGCTCAGTATCTAGTTAGACAGTGATCTTACTTCCCGTTCTAGCTGCCCTGGGCGGAGCCGCAAAGCCCACCCGAGGCCCGCCACAAGAAGGTACATGTACCAACCCCTCCCCACGTCAGAGTCCCCGGACTAGCAGCGCTGCAATAAAGGCTTCCTTTCCCGATTCCTCTGGGGGCCGGCTGTCGCTTCTCCTGGGCCATTCGCCACGACACTAGCATCAGGTTAAATTCAGAGCCAGGAGGCCCTGCCATCGGGGCGGCAGGGCACAGGGAGCAGCAGCTTCCAGTGGACAATTCCATCATGGCTGGGGGGACTGGGTCAGGTGGAGCCCACAGAACCCCTCGCAGAGCTCTGGGCCCCGCGGCTGGGATGCTCTCACAGCCCAAAGGAAAAGGCCATTCTCCCTGACGCTCACCGGCAGAGGGCGAGCGGGGCTTGGCCCAGTGACGCTGGCATGGCCCAGCGTGCCAGGCCCAAACGCTCCCAAACCAGATTTCCAGATGGCCTGATGCAGACATTCTTCAATGTCCGTCCGCTCACGTGAACACGGAGCTCACTCAGCACGGTGCCATCTCCAGTCCCTGCCCCCATCCCCGGGGCTGCCAGAGACCACTGGGCAGGGGGTGCTGAGGCACCTCTGGAGAAGGGGGCCGGAGGAAGAGCTGCACCTGTGGGGACCGGGGCTTCCTGTCCCAGGCACGCATCCCAGAGGGCAGCACAGGGACACCTGCAGCTGTGGGGAAGATGCCCCCTCAGTGACCATGTGTGGGTCTGGGGACCCCGGGGCCGGGCTCCGAAATGAAGACTTATCCAGCCAGCCCCTGGCTCCCCGCTGCCCCCACCACCACTTTTGCTCTCACAGCAAATGGCAGGTGGGGACTCAAGTGCAGTGCTGGGCAGAGGAGGTGGTCCTGGC
>NW_005871295.1:20016-23549 GCF_000147115.1 Myotis lucifugus | reverse complement strand
ACTGGGCTTCAGTCTCTGCATCGTAAAGTGGGTCCAGGCAAAAAGTTCCCTCTTCCTTATGAGTCAGTAGCACAAGTCCTCCCGGGGGTCTGGGCTGTCATATTAATTGGTCTGGGTGCCCTCTCACCAAGAGGGAGGAGGTGTTGGGGGAAGTCCTGTGGGCCCTGTTCACTCCGTGTGCTGTTTAATGACCCACCCTGGCTCCCTGGTATTTCTTTAGGAAAACAAGAACCCAGTGAACGAATAATCGGTCTGACAGATGGGACACCTGTTAAAGTTTTGCATTTGAAGAGACAAAGAAAGAAAGTGAGTCCAGTCTGTCATCGTTACTAGCATTGTGCTCAACACATTACATGATTTGTACTCATCCCTGTCTTTATCCAGGCTGAAAAGGCTCGGAAATTGGGGGCTGTCATTTACGGTGTGGGTGTGAATGACTATAGACGACAACAGGTAACCACAGTTCCCCTGTGCCCATGTGGGGGGGGGGGGGGTGCTGAGGGAGGGCCAAGCCTTCCTTGGGAATTGTGTTCACCTGGGGGGGGGGGTGCTGAGGGAGGGCACAGCCCTCCTTGGGAATTGTGTTCACCTGGGGGAGGCCCCGACATGGCTCTCGGCAGGGCTACAAGGCTCCCCTCGCGGGACCTCCACACCGGGCACTACCTCGCGCCCTGGCTGGCTGCCCGCAGGGCCACGCTACCCTCTGTAAGTGCACAGCATCCTGGCGCAGGCAGGCACTGCAGGCCGGGGGGTGAGGCAAGCCGGGCACAGGAAGGGGAGCACCTGGGCCAGGTGCCGGCATGGAAGCTGAGTTTGGAACAAGGCGCAGACACCTTCTAGCCCGGGGTTCTCCAAGTGCGGTCCCTACACCAGCAGCATCAGCACCAGCTGGAACTTTCTAGAAATACAAATTCTCAGTCCCCAGCAGCATCAGCACCAGCAGAAACTCTTGAGCAAGCTCTCAGAGGTGGTCCGGATGCAGTCTGAGGGCCACTCCAGCCGTGCTGAACGGGGCGTCATGTGGAATTCACGCCGAAGGCTTCATGCCCGCATCGCCTCGCACTGTGGCCGCTCCTGCCTCCGTGGCTCACCTCTGTGCAGCTCTCCTGGGACTGACGGGAGGAGCAGCTGCTGCAGGCCCTGCTGGGGGGCCTGCCCACCGGGCCCTGAGCGCTCTGGGTACACCCTCGGGCTGGGTGTCCTGCTCCTGGACATTCCCTTCTGGGCAGAGGCCACACAGGTGGTGGGGCAGCCAGCAGCCAAGCCCCAGCAAAAGGCGGGTAGAGGCAGCGCGGCTCCGCGGCTCCAGCCCCTAGCGGCTCTGCGGCCTCAACCAGCTCCCTTTTGGACCCAATCCCGTCTTGTCCCTTCTTAGTTTAAGGGCCTCCACTGCTGTTTCCCCCCCACTTAGAGGGCAAATGCACACGCCCCTCCCCGCCATGGTCTGAGACCCCGTGTCACTGTGTCAAACTGCAGGGTACCGCTTGCCGCTGGGCCAGAAAGTCGGTTTGGCAGGTCAGGGCCTGCATCTCCCAAGGACACACAAACCGGAGTCGTTGAAGCACAGCTCTGTGAACCTCTCGTTAACATGTGTTTAACAGTGAACAGACGACTCACTGTGTTATCTGACCCAACACCCTGCTGTCCACTCCCACCTCCACCCCCCACCCCCGTGTCCCTCTCTTTTGGATCCTGGAAAACACTAAGCTATCTCCCAGTTCAGAGCCCAGCCAAGCTCACCCCTGCACACGCACACTCCCCTCTCAGAGCCAGCCAAGCTCACCCCCGAACACACACACTCCCCTCTCAGAGCCCAGCCAAGCTCACCCCTGCACGCACACTCCCCTCTCAGAGCCCAGCCAAGCTCACCCCTGCACACGCACACTCCCCTCTCAGAGCCCAGCCAAGCTCACCCCTGCATGCACACTCCCAGCTCAGAGCCAGCCAAGCTCACCCCTGCACACGCACACTCCCCTCTCAGAGCCAGCCAAGCTCACCCCTGCACACGCACACTCCCAGCTCAGAGCCCAGCCAAGCTCACCCCTGCACACGCACACTCCCCTCTCAGAGCCAGCCAAGCTCACCCCTGCACACGCACACTCCCCTCTCAGAGCCCAGCCAAGCTCACCACTGCACACGCACACTCCCAGCTCAGAGCCAGCCAAGCTCACCCCTGCACGAGCACACCGCCATGGCAGCCTCACAATGGCAAGGCAGATGGCATTCCTATTTCACAGGTGAGAAGACTGTGGTTGGGGAGGTTGGCTTGCTCTAAATCCATTGGGGCCAGGATTCCAACCTAAAACTTGGCGCCTCACCCCTGTGCACCTGGCACCTCACCCTTTGCTCTTCTCATGGGACCATGGGCATGCTGTGGGGAGGGGGATTCACCAGGCTCCTGAGGGCAGGGAGAACATGGCGGGAGACACAGGAGCCCTGGGTACAGCACATACACTTGCCTGACGTGGAGCATCGGGGGCAGAGACGCTTGGAAAAAGTATGGTCTGGGAGGACGGTTTCTGAGCAGAGCCAAGAGGTCCACCGTCCCCAGGAGAACACAGCTGGTTTAGGGAGGCCCTGGGTGGCTCGTGAGGCTGCAGCCTCGGCCTTAGAGGATGACAAGGGCCAGGGGTGGTGGCACTGCACATGTGCCCACCCCGGGGTTCAGCGCGGCTCTCCCATGACCAAGCTTCCAAGACCGGAGAAGTCCCATAAGAATGGCTACCATCGGAGACAGAGACAGTAAGCCAGCCAGACTGAGTAAGTCTTGGCAAGGATGTGGAGAAACCGGACGCTTGTGCACCACTGGCAAGAATGGAAATGGGGCAGCCGCTGCAGAGAACAGCATTAGCGTCTGACCCAGCAACCCCACCTCGGGGTGTACACCCAAGAGAAGGCAGAGACCCCACAGAGATTTGTAGACCATGCTCACAGCTGCATCATTCACAGTAGCCAAAAGAAGCAACCCAAGTGTTCGTGAGCAAATAAAATGTGCTAATATAATAGAGAAATATGCAAATTAGCTGGAACACCATGTCACAACCGATTTACAAGCAGTGGAGAGCTACAGGAGGGCGGGGCAGTGGGCGGAGAGCTACAGGAGGGCGGGGCAGTCAGCTACAGAGCAGTGGAGAGCTGAGCAGTGGAGAGCTACCTGCGGCAGTGGGCAGGGTGGCCAGCTGAGGCAAGCGGCAGCAAGCTACTTGAGCACGCGGGGCTACTAGCATAGAGATAACAGAATATCTTCCAGCCTTAAAAAAGGAGGAAATTCTGACATGTGCATCACTACGGATGACCCCTGAGGACGTTATGCTAAGTGAGAGGCCAGTCACAAAAGGACAAATACTGTGATGACTCCACTTGGTGGGGCACCTAGCGTGCCACACTCACAGGCAGACGAGGGCTGGGGGAGGCGAGCAGCTCGGGCGGAGTGGGGACAGAGCTCCGGCTGGAGAAGGTGAGTTCTGAAGATGGATGGGGCCGACGTTGGAGAACAATGTGCATGTACTTGAGATGCCTAAAAATGTCACGAT
>NW_005871295.1:13981-16975 GCF_000147115.1 Myotis lucifugus | reverse complement strand
AACCAAGTGTTTACCCACCCAGGGAAGGACCGGGGAAGGCACACAAAACAACCCCTTCTCCTCCTCCGCCTGTAACAAGCCCCACCGTCTCCCCACCAGGAGCCCCAGCCCAACGATGGAGTCCCTCCGTAAGCAAGCAAGCACGCCCTCTAGATGCGGATCTGGACTCCGCGGCCGCTCCTCCTTGGTGGCCACCAGCAGCTGCAGGACCCTGAGCTCCTATTTTTCTGTCTTGATCTCCTCCCCTGGAAAACAAGGCCCTGGGGCCTCCAGCTGTGGGGAGGATCAAGTGAAAGGACGGCAAAAGCACCAGGCACAGAACCTAAGCCACGGAGGCCCGGCAGCCTCAGCTGCTGCTGCTGGTGTGGGTGTAATGGAGAACTGGACGCGTCCGGCCAGCTGCCAAGAGGGAATCGAGGGTCCAAGGCTGGCAGAGCCCAGGGAGGGGGCACCGCCCCAGCCGAGAGTTGGACGGCAGCACGTGGGAGTCGCCCCGCGAGGCTGGCATTTGGCTCCCTCCAGCTTCCCCAAGGGCAGAGCCGGGAACCTGGTCCATGAGCCCTTCTGGAGGGCGGGCGGAGGCAGCCCCTCTCAATCACCAGGAGGAGGCCACCACCAGTGGTTCCCTTTGTAGGAGGAAGAACAGCAGGATGTGTGAGGAGGCATCGCGGGTCCCCCAAGGTGCCAGCTGGAAGTGAAGGTCGGCTGCACCCTCCGTGAACAGGAAAGTTCCAGAGCCCTCGGTCAGGAGGCACTACCCCGTGTGGCTTGGCGACCTGCTAACACCAGCACAGAACCCTTCCCCTCCAGGGCCCACCCATGCCCGCTGGCACCTGGACCAGGATGCAAAGGCGCACCAGGCCTGCAGGACGGGCCAGCCTGCAGGAAGCGGGGGAAGGGCTCGGACAAGTCCCGCCAGGCTGGGTGGACCCCACCAGGGCGAGGGCTCGCGGCCACGGCAGGGCACCCAATGCAGGGAGACCCCAGGCCGTGCAGCTGAATGCTTCTCTCGCTTCAGGGATTAAAACAAAGTACTTTTTATTATTTAAGAAAAGTCCTATTTTCTGGATTTTTAAAAAAATAATCCAGTGGGATAGACAGTAATGAAAGTCATGGTTAGCAAACTTTTTCTGTAAAGGGTTAGACAGTTAATATTTTCAGCTTTAAGGGCCAAGAAGCAAATCAATATTATGTCAGCATAATATATGCATAACCCATGGACACAGACAATAGGGTGGTGAAGGCCTGGGGCAGTGGGGGCGGGGTGGGCTGAGGGGATCAATGGGGACAGGGGGACATATGTAATACTTTCAACAATAAAGAACTATTAAAAAATTACATGACAAAAAATATTAGGTCAGCATAGGAGGAAGTGAATTCCACATTTCTTAAATGAAATTCAAATTTAGTGATGAGTACTTTTTGTAATATAGGTCTACTAATGAGAAGATGGAATTCTGGAAGGGGTGCAAGATAATATTTCACTTAATTGGGCTTGAAGAGAGCCCCGTATCACCCAGCAGCTCACTCCCAGGCAGAGAACTGGGCTGGGGTGCAGCAGGCCAGCCCCTGAAGGGTGGGCGCCTGTGGATCCACCTGCTGAAGAGTGGGCTCCCGGGACCAATGCTGGATGCCGGGGTGAATTAGGTTGCTTTCTCTTGGATGAAGGTTTGAGAGCTTTTCTATGACAAAAGGCTTCCCGTCCCAGCTGGCTCCCTGCAGCCCAGGCCCTGGGGCTCTGAGGACGAAGGGTGAGGATGCTCCCATGGCATCTGTGGAGAGGGGGCTCCCACGGCCCTTCGGAGAGGGGGCTCCCACGGCATCTGTGGAGAGGGGGCTCCCACGGGCCCTTCGGAGAGGGGGCTCCCACGGCATCTGTGGAGAGGGGGCTCCCACGGCCCTTCTGATAGGGGGCTCCCACGGGCCTTCGGAGAGGGGGCTCCCATGGCCCTTCGGAGAGGGGGCTCCCACGGCCCTTCTGAGAGGGGGCTCCCACGGCCCTTCTGAGAGGGGGCTCCCACGGGCCTTCGGAGAGGGGGCTCCCACGGCCCCTTCGGAGAGGGGGCTCCCACGGGCCCTTCGGAGAGGGGGCTCCCACGCCCCTTCGAAGAGGGCCGGTTTGGCTGCCTGCATGGCAGAATGGTCAGGCCGAGCCGCAGGCAGTGACCACCCTCCCGCTCATGCCTTCAGCAGCCCTGCACTGAGCAGCCACTCCACCCTCGGAGCTGCTTCCTGGGGGCACCCCCTCTAGGTCTCCACCACTCAGAGCTGCTGCCTTCCTCCTCTGGCGCCCTCATCACCCACGGGACCTGGACGAAGGCCCACGGCAGCCTCTGAGAGGCCTGGCGCGCTCCCTGGGCGCCCCTGGCAGGCCCCTGGAAGGAGGCCCGGTGACCTGACCAGCACTTCATTGCCCCAGGTCCCCCGAGGGCATCACGCAACACCCACATCTCCAGGCCAGGGTCATCTCGAAGGCCCTCCTGTCCTCTCGGCACCGGGTAAAGGGACGGGGCTGGGAGGTGATCAGAAAGGATGTACAAGCATTTGCTGCCAGTGCCCGACTGCTCCACACCCAGAGTAGGAAACCGGGAGGACAACGGACGGGCAGCTGTGTGGACACAGGCTCCCTGGGCCTTGCTCTCGGGGCCCTGTCGCCCAGCACTGCCCCCTCCCCAGGAAAGCTGGACTGGGGTGTGGACTCCCCCAGGTTGGGCAACTTTACCTTAACCAGCTTCAGCGAGAGCCCAAACCAGGAATGCCACCTGAGATTTAAAGGAGCAGCAGCAACCAGCCAGCCACGCCGAGGGTCACTTGCCCGACACGGGGCGGGGAGAGCGATGCACTGCCTGCAGAACCCCTGGACCGGAGCTGCCGAGCAGCTGACCCTGTCCTGCTCTGGCCACTCTACATGCTGCAGGGGCCAGCCCACCTGTAAGCCAGACTGATTCTCAAAGGCACGACCGAGACCAATGCCTCCCATGGAGGCGCAGGCAG
>NW_005871295.1:0-13670 GCF_000147115.1 Myotis lucifugus | reverse complement strand
CAGGCAGCTTCTCAGAGCAGCAGTATCCCGAGCGGAGCAGGGGCCGTGGACAGCAGAATGCCGCGCCCACCCACCACCTGCTCGCGATGCGACTCCGAGGGAGGGAAGACGGGAGAGGCCCACTGCCCCTCCAGTCACCACGTGACTGAGCCCTCATTTTAAGGGGTGCACACTGAGACCCAGAGAGGCAAAGAGACTCATAGAAGGGGGGGCAGTTTGGGGCCTAGGACCCCTGACTTGGTCCCCTGTCCTTTCCACCTCTCTCCACCTCACCCATCCCCTCTCGTCAGCTGCTTTCCCACCCCCTCGGAGAGACTCGTTCTTCCTCCCTCTGCTCCACTGACAGCAGCAAAGAGGCTGTTCCATGTTTTCCACCAACTCGTTAAGGATTTTCTGACCTTCGGTGACAGGCCGGCCTGAAGCCACCTGGACTGGACAGTGACACACACACTCAGCCAGCTCCAATCTCCCCCCGTGAAGCCCCAAACCTAGAGCAACAGCTCTTCCCCGGGGCCGAGGCGGCCTGGCGGTCGCCAGGGCAATGCCTGCCCTTTGCGTAGGACCCCAAGCCTGGACTTCAGATTCCCGCCGTCCTGCTTTTCCCAAGGGCACAAAGCCCCTTCCCCCAGCAAACCCTGCCGCTCCCCCTCGAACGCCTCCGCGTCTTTAAGGTGCAACCTGGGAAACAACCTCACAAACAGAGACTTGCTCAGTCCTGAGAAGCCACGGCCTGAGAGTCAAGAGCGCGGCTTGGGGTCCGGGTTCGAGTTAGTGGCCAGAGCGCAGGACTCTTTCTCCCTCGGGGGTCACCTTTCAAAACTGCCCCTGCCCAGCAGGAGCCTCTGCCTAGGACACGTGGGGCCCTGGGAGGCTCCGCCCAGCGGGCCCAGGGCTGGACCGGAGCTCACAGGAAAGACAGTGCCCAAGCGTTTTACTTCATAAAATAAAAATAAAACCGACAGCTTTGGCTCATCTGACTGATGGAAGGGACAAGCTGCTGAATGAGGTGGCTGAAACGTCCGATGCCACGTCACTATGCATATTCTTCTTGGTATTTCCTATTTCCTACTTGCTTGTGAGCCACAAGATTTAACTATAACCATTAGGAGCACAGACAGCAGTGGGCATTTCACAGAATGAAAGATTCTACTAACAGCACACTTAAGGTCATAGATCTTTATTAGGCCTTCCTTTGGAATTAAGAAATAAAAAATATTAGCCTGCCATCTTTTAGAATTAAAATTAAGCCTGCCGTCGCTTGGCCTGGGTAGGAACACCACTTAGGCAGTGGCTGACACCACCTTGAAAAGCTGGAAGTTAGAAGAAAAAAGGTCTAGTCTGGTTCCGTGTAAACGTAGGCAAGTTATTCCAGTTCTATGTGACTCAGTTTCCTCAAAAAAAAAGAAGGAAAAAAAAAAAAAGACTGGTACTGACCTTTCCCGGGGAACAGTGTGTAATGTTAGAACGTGCTCCAAGAAAGGTTGCAGAACATCAGACAGTGATATGACCCAGTGTTGCTGAGACAGGTCAAGGGGGAGACAGCAGAAAGAGAACACAAAGCCAATTGCAAAAGAGAAAAGGTGAGCTTTCCAATGACAACCTCACATCCTTTAAAAAAAAAAAAAAGGGATCAGGTGCGAACCAGGGGCCTTAGCAAGAGTGCCATGGCAATGAATCCACGGGAATTCTAGTAGCCTTTTCTACAACTGGACAGCCACACGCAAAAGAACAAAGTTAGGCGCCTACCCCACGCCGTCTGTAGGCATCCCTCGGAGGCACTGTGGGTTTGGCTCCAGGCCACTGCAAGAAAGCTGGTATCATAAGAAAGCAAGTCATAGGAGTTTTGCTGGTGGAGGGTCTTGCCTTCAGTTTGTAAAAAATGTAACATCTGTGAAGTGGACCAAAACTAGCTACACCTGCACAAAAACTAGCTCAAAATGAATCAAAGATCATTGTGAAAACTAAACAATAAGACTTCTTAGAAGGAAAAATAAACATAAATCTTCTTGACCTTGGATTAGGCAATGGTTTCTTAAATTTGACACCAAAAGCACAAACAATAAAAGAACAAACGGATAGGCCCTGGCCGGGTAGTTCAGCTGTTGTCCTGATACACCAAGGTTGCAGGCTCGGTCCCTGATCAGGCACATACAAGAAAACCAATAAATGCATAAATAAGTGGAACAACAAATCACTGTTTCTCTTTCTTTCTCTCTCTCTCTCTCTCTCTCTCTCTCTCTCTCTCTCCATTCTTTTCTCTTTAAAATCAATTTTTTAAAAAAGAAAAGAAAATATGGGTAGTCTTGCATTTCATCAAATTGAAAGAACAACATCAAGGAAGTGAAGACAACCCACAGGATGGGAGAAAATTGTTCCAAATCATATATCTGATAAAGGACCTGTATCTAGAATATGCAAAGCACTCATATAACTCAATAATAAAAAGACAAATAAGCCAATTAAAAATGGGCAAAGGATAAACATTTCTCCAAAGAAGATATACAAATAGCCAATAAGCACATGAAAAAAATGCTCAACATCATTAGCCATCAGGGAAATGAAATCAAAACCACAATGAGATCACTTCACACCCACTAGGATGCTCTCATCAAAAAGACTCATACGATAGCAAGTGTGTGGAGAAAGCAGAACCCTCACCCACCGCTGATGGGAAAACGCTGAGCTGCTCTGGAAAACAGTCCAGCAGTTACTCAAAAAGCTAAACATAGTTACTACATCACCCAGCAACTCAACTCCGATGTCTATTCCCAAGAAAAATAAAAACGTGTGTACATAAAACTTGGACAAGTACGTTTATAGCAGCATTTTTCATAACAGCCAAAAAGTAGAAACAAGTCAAACGCCCATCAAGTGATAAATGGATAAACAAAATGCAGTCTGTCCATTGAATGAACTATGACTCAGCTAAAAAAAAAAAGGACTAAAGTACTGATACACGTTCAATATGGATGACCCTAGAAAGCAATATGCTAAGTCGAAGAAGCTAGTCACAAAAGACCACATATTGTCTGATTCCATCTATGTATAAAATGCCCCAAATAGGCGAAGCTCTATAAAAAGTAGACGCTGCCCCGGACCAGGGAGGTAGGAGAAAAGGGAACGTGACTGCTAAAGGGTACAGGGCTTCTTTGGGGGGGAGGGTGATGAAAATGTTCTAAAATTGATTAAGGTCATTCTGTGAACTTACCAAAAACCATTTAATTGTACACTATAAGTGGGTAAACTGTATGGTAAGTGAATTGTATCTCAATAAAGCTCTTATTGGCTCCTTCTTCCCCCCCAAAAAGGAAAAGGAAGCAGGAATCTGTCTTTACGCTGTAGGAGTACCACACCTGCTGTGCCAACATAATTATTACTACATCCCATTCCCTCTCCAAATGCCCTGGCTTGTAGATAAATGTGCGTCACCCCCTGTCACTGTGTGTTATCAGGAGGTGGCTTTTGCTCCCTGGGGCTTCAGTTTCCCCATCTGTAAACCAGGCTCCCCCAGTTCTGACCACCTCTGACACAGCACTATATCCCAAAAGCTCTACTCCAGAAGCTGTAAAATCCTGCTCAGTTGGCCATAGGTTCATCATGCTTTGGAAGATGAACCTAAACTAGCAAAGAGTTGAAGCCCTGGGCCAGCATTAATTACTGGATCCCAGGAAACAGAGGCAAGACAAAGAGGAATTCCTTAGTGCACCAGTTACCGATATTCAAATTTCCTCCGACGCCACTAAGAAAGGTGATCCGATCACAGCAACGAGGGGAAAACGCTCTAACCACATCCCCTACAAATGAAAAAAAGATCAGCATTTCCTGTGAGGGGCCCTCACAGAAAACACAATATCCTCAGGGAACTCGGCAGGTTTGGCAGCAGGCAGCCGAGTCTTCTCTAAATGGGATTTGGTGAGGCACTCAAGAGGGCTAGGTATTGTGACGGCCAAGGTCACCTGATCACACAATGGGATGATCATGTCCTAGTCCCGTGGTCGGCAAACCGCGGCTCGAGAGCCACATGCGGCTCTTTGGCCCCTTCAGTGTGGCTCTTCCACAAAATACCACGTGCGGGCGCGCATGTACAGTGCGATTGAAACTTCGTGGCCCATGTGCAGAAGTCAGTATTTTGTGGAAGAGCCGGTATTTTGTGGAAGAGCCACACTGACAAGGCCAGAGCCGCATGTGGCTCACAAGCCGCGGTTTGCCGAGCCACAGTTTGCCGACCACTGTCCTAGTCCTCCTCACCCATGACTGCTGAGAAATAACATTACACCACAGGAACTCAACAGGAGTTATTTTGTTCTCATCCCTTTTACACTCGTGAGAATGAGCCTAAAAACAGCCTTTCTACCCACTCCCCACCCTCCCGGGCCTTGTTCTGTGTGGCAGGTCCCACACGCACATGTGGTGTCCGCCCACATGCACAGAGAGGTGCCCCATCTCAGGGCTTTGTAGTAGCAGATCCTTAGGAACAAGGTAAAGTGAAAGAAGGCACGGAGTGAACCCCACTCCCATCAATCCACCCAAGATCAGGACAGACAGATGCTCACCAGGACCATCGAGAACGAAATGAACACGAAGACAGATGATGGTGGCAAATCGCCCCCATCTGGTCAGCAGTCCTGGCCATGGAGCCAGTTACCAGAGAAGAAGGCGAAGGGTGGGGCCGAGCTTCGCCTGGAGGCAGGGGACTGGTCAGAAGGAACCAACACATTGGCAACAAGACAGCCATGAACTAGCCTCCAACTAGGAGAGCAAGGCATTTCAGACCAGACGCCCCCCTCACCGCTGTCGGCCTCTTTAGAGAGGCAGGCGTGGGGAAAGGACCAAGGAACCATTCAAAAGCTGGAGGCCAAGAGCAAGGGAGAGAGGAGCCGGGGAGATCTGCATGCAGAGGTCTGCATGGGTTTCTGCTGGCTGCTGGTGGGATCTGCATGCAGAGGTCTGTGTGGGTTTCTGCTGGTGGGACCTGCATGCAGAGGTCTGCGTGGGTTTCTGCTGGCTGCCGGTGTGCAGCTTTCTTAGATCAGCAAGGTCCCTTCTAGCCGCAGCTGGCCAGGAAGGCTGCAGCTTCCGATGGTGAATTCCTACATCCAAGGGGGTCCACGGGGCTGGGAGGTGGAGGCAGCTGCCGCTCTGTGCTGCTCAGAGGCCACATTTCAGGATGATGTGGTAGCCATCACTGCTTTCCGCTGCAAGAGGGAAACACTGGGCATTTTTCAGGAAGAAAGGCACGGCGCCGTGGCATGGGGGAGTCACGGGAGGCATGGAATAGGGCGCCACGGCAGCCCCATCACCGATGTTGGCAAGACCACAAAATCAGGCTGCACTGACAAAAGCAGATACCTCCACACATGCCTTCCCGTCTGTCGGACAACGGGCCTTCCCACCTCAGCTCCGGGCCCAAGGACCAAAAGACCCACATCCAAGGAGGCTCTGCACACACTGTTTCTCAGGTGAACGGCCTCAGGGCCGTCACGAAGCAGCATCATTCTGATGGACTCCACACACTCACTGCCTTTCCTTCTCCTAACCCACGAGCTCGACTCCTTCCTCAGGAGGGCCCTTCATACCCCCGCCCCCCGCGTCCCCAACCCACCAGACCCAGCTGCTGTATTCCATGCTCACTTTTCCTAGAGCCCGAGGTTTAGAAAAACTCAAACGCATCTTCTGTCCACCTGACGCTGAGTCTGTGGGGAGCACACTGTCTGGCCAGGACTTCCCTTTCAGAAATGACTCTGGGGCCAGTCTCCCTGATCCTCACCCGCCAGGCCAGGCTTCACGGGAAGTTTGTGCTTCTCCTTCCCCGGACGCCCCCAGGTAACATCCTCTAGGGGGACAGTGCGTAGGCAGCCCCCCTCTCTCAGCATGTTACCCTGGGGGTGCAGCCATCATGCTTCAACCAAGCGAAAACAGCTGGTGGGGGCTTTACCTTTTAAGGTGCTGAGGACAAAACAGGATTCATCCTGGAAATTCTGCACCATCTGAAAGGCAAGAGAGAGACCATGTCCCTTCAACCATGAGCTCAATAGGAAAGCCTCAGGGGTAGGAGCCCAGAGCCCGGACTACATTTTTGCTTGCTTTTGTTTTGCTGTTTCCCAGTTACTGGGTCTTCCAGCCCCTATCACAGACACAATACAGGAGCCTGTATGTATATAGTAGCAAAAGATAAAAAAAATTAGTGTGCTTTAAAAACCTGGGTAATTAGCAGGTTCTGATTGTGAGTTCTAGGAGGGCCAAGTACAGGAGTGGGCAACAAACAGTAGGTTTACAGGTTTGAGTACGTGAAACACATCTATAATAATAAAGGGTAATATGCTAATGAGACCGGACGTCATTCCAGATATCCTTCCTGACGAAGCCGGGGCCAGCAGCCAGGGGAAGGCCTACTCTTGCACAAATTTTCGTGCATCGGGCCTCAGTCCTATATAATAAAAGCCTAATATGCTAACGATATGCTAAGGCCACTCAATCGCTCGCTATGACGTGCACTGACCACCAGGAGGCAGGCACTCTGACCGGTAGGTTAGCTTGCTGCTGAGGTCCAGCCGATCAGGACTTAGTGAGATGGGCTGGACACGCCCTGGAGCCCTCCCACGGTCCCTCCCCAGCTGGCCAACCTCCCGAGTCCCTCCCCAGCCCTGATCGTGCACCAGGCCTCTAGTAGTTAATAAAGCTACTGTAATAATCATAACCTGCATGTCTTTTTCCATAATGTGAATGAAAAAGGTGCCACCTGCTAACCTGACAAGCTAGAGGAGGCCTGCGTGAGGCCTTACAGACTCAGACCTGAAGTGACCGCAGAGGACGGTCTGAATGAAAACTTCCCAACTGCAAGAGGTCATGGCGGGCATCATGCCCTAGGCTGGCTCTGCTCCCTGACAAAGAGGTCACGGCGGGCATCATGCCCTAGGCTGGCACTGCTCCCTGACAAAGGCCAGTCTTCACCGCACCTGAGCCCGTCTGCTATCTGGTTTTGCATCTAGGATAACACACCTGATAACATGCCTTTGGAATGTCAACGTAATTTCCTCTTTTCCTGGGCCCTCAAAGCACAGCCTCCCCAGAGCAGAGACTACAGATCCCCCCATTGTCATTGTTGTTGTGTTAGTTGTTGACTGTTAATTACCTTATACCCACCAATGTAAAAGAAGTGTCTATTCCTTTTACTTTTCACCCAATCCCAGAGATTTCTCTGCTTTGCCTTCTCCCGCCTCCCTAATCAATCACCAATGAACTTCATGTAACCCTCTTACACCTTCTCCTTTGACTGTAATGTATAAAATAAAGGGGCAGAGGAGGACCACGATGGCAGTGTAGGTAAAGGCCAGCACTCACCACCTCCCACAACCACATCGAAATTACAATTAAAATACAGAACACCATCATTCAGAACAGCCTGAAAGCTGGCTGAATGGCAGCCCTACAACTAGAGACGTAAAGAAGAAAGCACATCGAGACTGAGAGGAGGGATGGAAGCACGGAGGCACAGAAAGGGCTGGGCCAACACCCATGTGTAGCGTTTTTCTAATTGGGAGAGATATCATGGCTATGGAGGCCTCCTGTGAGGAGCAAGGGGTACCAGCCCCATACCAGACCCCCAGTCCAGGGTTCCAGTGCTGGGAAGAGCAGTCCCCATAACTTCAGGCTGTAAAAACCAGTGGGGATTGTGGCTGAGTGACATGGAGGCGTTTGGAGTGCCAGGGAGTTCTTCTTAAAGGGCCAGCACATGGACTTACCCAAACTCCATCCCTCTGGGCTCCAACACTGGAGTGGCGGCTTGAAAGGAATGTGAGACATTAGGGAAGGAACTGGATTGTCTGGCATCGGGGCAAGAACCTGGGGGTGGCTTTCTTCCAGATGGGGGCACTCACGAGGGTCATTGTTCCTGTGCTGGGACCTCCCCTATCCCAGAGCTGACTGACAGCCATCATCTTGGCTCACAGGGAAAATTTCCATAAGCTTGGCTCACACTGTTTGCTCCATCCTGATGATTCCCTGAGACCACACCCCATCCAATTTGCAGCCCCACTGAAGCTGTTTGCATTGGCTTTTCCATATATATGGCCTGTCCAGGTTCAGGCTTCAGACTTTCCTAAAATCTCTTAAACAAGAAGCAGCTGACATCAATAAGAGAATTAAGACCCAGCACTAGCACCAGCCTGCCTTGCTTCACAGTTGGGTGCGCTTGGTCACTTCCAAGCCCAACACAAGTAGTAGCCATCTGCAGATCTCTCTGCAGCTCTTACCCCAGGCAGTGGCTGACTTTGCAACTCCTGAGAGGCCTCAGAGCCAGTGCACCAAGTGGACAGCTTCAGACCATAGCAGATCACAACTCTACACATTCACAAGTGACACACTCAAGGGGAAGACACAATGCGCACCAAAGCCCCACTGAAGCAAGTCCCGCTCCATAGAGGTGTCTCTTGCACAGCAGCTCTTCCACTGTAGTTGCCACTGGTCCTTACAGCCAATTGGTGTGGGGGTCAAGTACTTCCAGTGACACCAACAGCAATCAAAGCTCAACTACAACAAGACAGTGTACACAGCCCACACAGGGGCACACCTAGAGTGCTTAGCTGAGAAGACTGGGGAGGTTGAGCCACTGGGGTCTACAGAACACCTACTCCACAAGGTCACTCTACCAACTCCAGGAGACACAGCAGCTCAACCTAATACAGTGGGGCCTTGACTTACAAGTGTCCCGACTAACGAGTTTTTTGAGATACCAGCTGTCTCTCGACCGATTTTTTGCATTGAGTTGATAGAGTAATTTAAGTTAATGAGCTCCTTAATGAGCTCCTTAACCAGCTCAGTCTCGGAACGAATTAAACTCGTAAGTCAAGGCCCCACTGTACATAGAAACAAACACAGGGAAGCAGCCAAAATGTGGAGACTAAGAAACATGTCACAAACGAAAGAAATGGAAGCAAGCAAACTACTGGATACAGAGTTCACAACAATGGTTATAAGGTTGTTCAAGGATCTTAATGAGAGCTTCAAGGGACTTACTGAGAATTTCAAAGACATGAAAAAGGACCAATGAGAAATTCAGCATACATTAACTGAAATAAAGAATAATTTACAGGGATGCAGTAGTAGAGGATTTTGAGAATCAAATCAACGAATATGAGGAAGGAAAAAACACCCAATCAGAAGAGCAAAAAGAATAAAGAATCCAAACATATGAAAATAGTATAAGGAACCTCTGGGACAACGTCAAGCATAACAACATTAGCATAATGGGGATGCCAGAAGAAGAGATAGAGCAAGATACTGAAAACTTATTTGAAGAAATAATGACAGAAAACTTCCCTACCTGGTGAAGGAAATAGACTTACAAGTCCAAGAAGCACAGAGAACCCCAAACAAGAGGAACCCAAAGAGACTCACACCCATACACATCATAATTAAAATGCCAAGGTTAAAGACAGAAACAATCTTAAAAGCAGCAAGAGAAAAGCAATTAGTTACCTATAAGGGGGTGCCCATACAACTGTCAGCTGATTTCTCAACAGAAAGTTTGCAGGCCAGAAGGGAGTGGCAAGAAATATTCAAAATGATGAATAGCAAGGACCTACAACCAAGATTACTCTACCCAGCAAAGCTATCATTTAGAATTGAAGGTCAGATAGAGTTTCAAAGACAAGAAAAAGCTAAAGGAGTTCATCACCACCAAACCAGTATTACATGAAATGTTAAACAGCATTCGTTAGAAGAGGAAGACAGAAGAAAGAAGAAAGGGGAAAGAAGAAGAAGAGATAAAAAATATGAACAATAAAGTGGCAATAAATACATATCAACAACTGAATCTAAATCAAAATAAACAAGCAAGAAATTTAATGAACAAAATAAACTGATGAATAAAATAGAACAGAGGCATGGAAACATGGAACAGACTGACAAATTTCAGAGGGAAGGGGGAAAAGGGGATGGGAAGAGAATAACCAAAAATGTTCTATGCATATATGCATTACCTATGACACAGACACTAGGGTGGTGAAGGCCTGGGGCGGGGCAGGAACTGGGTGGAGGGAGGCACTGGGGGGGAAAAGAGGGGGGACACCTGTAATACACTCAACAATAAAGGCTCCAAAACAAAAACAGGAAGCAAATAAGATGTCCTGATAGGTACATGTATAAACAAACTGTGGTATATCCATAAAGGGGAGCATTATTCTACAATAAAAAGAAATGAACTATCAAGCCATGACAAGACATAGAGGAACCTTAAATGCCCATTGTTAAGTGTCAGAAGCCAGTCTGAAAAGGCTACTTACTATATGATGCTAACCATATAACATTCTGAAAAAGGCAAAACTATCTAGATAGTAAAATTATCAATAATTGCCTGAGTTTCAAGGGACAAGGAGAGGGGAAGAGGGATGAAGAGGCAGAACACAGGGCACTTTTGGGGGCAGTGAAGTGATTGTACATGAGTGTAATGTACATGACATCATGCGTTTGTCAAAACCCACAGAACTGTACAGCAGCAAGAGTGACATCTAATGTAAACTAGGGACATTAGTTAATAATATACCAATATTGCCTCATCAATTATAACAAATGTACCACACTAAGGATAGAAGAAATTGTGCATGTGTTGGGGGGGGGGGGGGGTAATGGGAACTCTATGCACTTCTGCATAATTTTTCTATAAACCTAAAACTGCTCTAAAAATTTATATTTTTATAAATTATAGTGTATTTTTAAAAAGACTGGGGGCAGGGAGGGAGACAACAACCATAAAAAATATAATAAAATAACGTGCAAAACTGCCATTCTCTCAAACTGTTGAGATTTTGCTTCCTGGCAACTGTCGTCAGTTTGGCTCAAATAAACTCATAAAAAAATCTTATAGGTTTGGACGTTTCTTACCTGGACAATACGAACAGCTGTAAGCCTACCTTTGCCCACCCCTGTCTAAACAGAGCGCCACTCCCTGCATCTCAAAATGTGGCAGGAATTGAAGATTCCTCACCAGCCACCTCTCGGGAGTTCCCATTTTGATAAACTACCTTGTGATTTTGGACAAGTTTCTTCCTGTCTCATGTCCTATCTGTAAAATAGGGCTGTTTCGATGATAAAAATATAACCAGGATGTAGACTGATGGAAGCTGGCATCATGACTGCTGGGTGTGACTGTGTACAAGTGCTTTGCAGAACTGTCCATGGGCCTGTGAACATGACCCTGGAACATCTGCCCTCCAGGCAGACACACTGGAGGACTGCGCGCACACACACAGAGCACCACACGCACAGAGCGCCGAGGAATGTTCAATGTGGCACCCAAACCCCAATCGGCCCCATGCTGTCTGCAGTGCCAGCAACCTCCAGCAGCACACCTCAAAGACATCAAGTGGGAAAAAAGGAAGTCACAGACACCACACGCTATTATTCCACTTACTAGAGGCCCGGTGCACGAAATTCGTGCACGGGGTTTGCCGGCCAAGGGGAGGGACCAGGGGAGGTTGGTTGGCTGTGGGAGGTTGGCTATGGGAGCGCACTGACCATCAGGGGGCAGCTCCTGCATTGTGCGTCTGCCCCCTGGTGGTGAGTGCATGTCATAGCAACTGGTCGGCCGGTCATTCTGGTCGTTCGGTCACTTAGGCTTTTATATATATATAGATATGAAATTTTTAAATAGGCAAAATTCAGCAATACATTGAGGAGGAACAAGAGAATGATTAATACAAAATTCAGACCAGCAGGTGGAGGGATGGAGAGGAATATGAAATGAGCTCACAAAGGGGCTGCTAACATAACACTGTGTTAACCTCAGGGCAGGTACTGGGTACTTCGGTTATTCTTGAAACTGTGCACATACACTTCATATACTCTTGGCATACGCATGCTGTATTCCACTATATAAATGGAAAGAATTCTAAAAATACACACACACCACACTCACACACTAGCCAATACGACAGCAAAACCCTTTCCAACTTAAAAAATGCAACCACATTTTATTGCCTGTCTGGATTACTGCCCCAAATCCTGCAAACCCACCCACCTGTAGACCCCGGCCCCACCCTGCAGGGCCTAATGATGTGTGAAGCACATTTATTCTGTACTGTTGGCCTGCTCCTGCGAGGTCCCTTGGCAGCCACCCACTTGGGCATGCAAAGCCCGAGGCAGAGACCACACGGGCTTAATCAGTAACTCCCTCATTTAATTAAGTGCCCTTGCACCCCAGGGGCCGCTCGGCGGCTGGCCAGACTGCCTGCAGTGCTCCGGACAATTAAGAACCAGAGGTTTCCAATTGATTTGGGGTTAAGAGGCAAGGAGACTTCGGGGAATAAGAATGGCCTACTTAGCTGAGGTGGCATTTGAGTTCTGTTCTCTGCTTCACTTGCTTAACTGCCTACTCTTGGGGGCACAGGGCAAGCTGGGGAAGGACCTTCCTTCAGGGACCAGTGAAATTGCAAGGGTTCCATACATTCTTGGCTTCTGTCTTCACAGAAGAAATTCATTCTGAATTGCAAAGTAACAAGTTTTCCACGCCACAACAACAACCCACTGCTCAGGGCAGTTTGACCTTCCTGGCTAGTCCAAAGTTAAGTTCTCAGGCCAGAGACTCTGGGCTTCATTTTCTTTATCTGTGAAATGGGGCAAAGAAATAACTGCATTAGATTTGAACATAATGACATGGAAGGAATTCTGACCTCGGGACACAAACAGCAAAGTGCAGAGGGATGTACAGCTGCATGTGGGTTGCACGTTTGAGAAACCGGAAGTACACGCTCAGGCACACAACACCACTGACATAAGACTATCGGGCAGCACCTCATCACACTTAAGTAAACTCCTGCAGGAAGAGAGCGGGGAAGCCAGGGCCTTTCACACCTGCCTTCTGCTGCTCCACGCTGCCTGGCTGCTTACTCTGTGAATTGCTTTTTAAATAAAAAGGAAGGAATACCACCTCACCTCACCTCACGGACCTCCAGGATGAGATACCCATGAAACGGGCTCTGAAGTATAGGATTATTACTAATAATGACAATTTATGAAATAAATATACACAGACCATTAAAAGCCTTACATTTTATACATCGTCAAATTTAAAGATCTGTCCATCACTTGCTCCCCAAAATAACAAGTGCCTAGCACTGTCAACAACAACATCCACTGCTTATTTAGCATCTTCTGGTACCTAACACAGTTTCCTCATTTTATCCTTACCTGCTCGATAGGTATAATTATCCCCATTTTACAGATGTGGAAACTGAGGCTCAAAGAGGTTAAATAAATTTGCCCAAGGTTGCTCAGCTACTAGGAGCCCGTTCCAGGTGGGGACACCAGTCCAACTCCAAATGCCACATTTTCTCTATGTCCCCAGCAACCACTCCTGTGCCATTTCCCCTAAAATCCTCGACATAGGCTTTCAGAGTTCCCACAGCTGGCTCAGGGTCTGCAGGGGCTGAGCAGGGGGATCAGGGTTCCAGCCCTGCTCCCATCAGCCTATTTTTTTAAAGGGTTCAATATAGGAGAGGTTGGATAGCCTACTGGCTCAGTACTTGGGCTCTACAGCTGGACTACCAGGGATCCCGCCCCCCCACCCCCCACCCCCCGCGCTGACTCCAGCCCTTACCAGCTGTGCAACCTGGCATTGCTCTCTTGTCTCAGTTCCTACCTGTGAGATGGGATAATCCATCATAGGTGGCTAT
>NW_005871294.1:1800326-1816170 GCF_000147115.1 Myotis lucifugus | reverse complement strand
AAAGAATTCAAAAGTGACTTGAGTGAAGAACCATATGGTTTCCCTCATATCCTATATAATAAAAGGGTAATGTGCACATGCAATCTTTTTCCCCAAATATATTTTATTGATTTTTTACAGAGAGGAAGGGAGAGGGATAGAGAGTTAGAAACATCGATGAGAGCGAAACTTCGATCAGCTGCCTCCTGCACACCCCCTACTGGGGATGTGTACGCAACCAGAGTACATGCCCTTGACGAGAATCGAACCTGGGACCCTTCAGTCCGCAGGCCGATGCTCTATCCACTGAGCCAAACCCATTAGGGCAGTAATGTGCAAATTGACCCTAACAGCAGAACGACTGGGAATGACTGGTCACTATGACACACACTGACCACCAGGGGGCAGATGCTCAATGCAGGAGCTGCCCCCTGGTAGTAAGTGCACTCCCACAGGGGGAGCTCTGCTCAGCCACAAGCCAGGCTGAAGGCATCACATTGGCAATGGTGGGAGCCTCTCCTGCCTCCTCAGCAGCTCTGTGGATGTTCAACTGCAGCTTCGGCCCGCTGGCAAGTGGACATCCCCCAAGGGATGTATCACTGCCAGCTTAGGCACAATCCCCCGGGGAGCAGGCCTAAGCCAGCAGGTGGACATCCCCGGAGGGGTCCCAGACTGCGAGAGGGCACAGGCTGGGCTGAGGGACCCCCGAGTGCACAAATTTTTGTGCACGGGGCCTCTAGTATGGGATATAAAACAGAAAGCAACAAATGATCTAACAAAACAAACAGACTCAGACACAACAGAAAGGTGGTTAGCAGAGGGGGAGGGGGTTGGAGGAGGATGAAGAGGGCTAAAGGGGTCAAACTTATGGTAACGATGGTGGGAGGAGACTAGATTTTGGTGGTGATCACAGTGCAATATATAGATGATATGGTATAAATTTTACTACTAAAAGTGTTATTAACCAATGTCACCCCAATGAACTTAATAAATTTTTAAAATATATAATGATACAGCCCTATGCTGGTTTGGCTCAGTGGATACAGTGTCAGCCTGCAGGCTGAAGGGCCCCAGGTTTTATTCCAGTTAAGGGCACATGCCCAGGTTACAGGCTCAATTCCCAGTAGGGGGCGTGCAGGAGACAGCTGATCAATGATTCTCTCTTATCATTGATGTTTCTATCTCCCTCTCTGAAATCAATAAAAATATATTTAAAAATTACACACACACACACACACACACAGTGTACAAATTTGTGCATCTTGAAAGGAACTGGGCTGCGAGGCTGCAGTAGGCACAGGGAGGGTCTCGGCCCATCCTCCGCACCCTGGCCAGGCCTCTCCAGCCGCAGCCCTGCTCCCACGAACTGACCCCACTCACACCCGCTGACCGCGAGGAGCAATTGGGGCCAGTGCCAACAATGGGTGCAAGCAGGGCCAGCACTGTCAGCAGGTGCGAGCGGTGGCTGCTGCCCTGTTCACCCCTCAGGAGCAGGGGGAGGTGGAGAAGCCCTCAGGAGCGATCGGGCCAGCAGCCACCACTCACACCTGCTGACGGCACCGAGCAATCAGGACTGGCACCAGGTGCTGGCAGCAGGTGCGAGCAGCAGCTGCTGCCCCGATCGCCCCTCAGGAGCAGGGGGAGGTGGAAAAGCCCTGAGGGGTGATCAGGGCCAGCAGCCACCACTCACACCCACTACAACACCAAGCGATTAGGGCCAGCGCCAGGCCCTGATAGCGGGTACAAGCGCCAGGCAGGACCACAGCATGCGGGAGCAAAGAATTTTCAGTAACCACCAGAGGCTCGCCCCAATGGCAGCAACCAGTGCCCCACATTGGTCTGGCGCCCCCCGCTCACCTGCTCCACCATCCCCTCGTGGCCAGCGCCCACCATGTCCCATGCGCGCCCTCTGGTGGTCAGCACACGTCATAGTAACCAGTTGTTTGGTTGTCCCGCCATTTGGTCTATTTGCATATTAGGATTTTCTATATATAGTTGATGATACAAAAAAGCGACTTGTGAAATATTTAAAAAATGCAGAAAGGTAGAAAAAAATTCACCAACATTTGTTGAAGGACATAAAATAATAAACAAATGGAATGGGACTGTGTTTTTGGGGTGTGGCACAATGTCCACTTCACACACACACCCTCCACTACTGAGGTCAGGCAGTTCAAACTTGCCTGTATCCTGGGCATTTTGTGTGTGTTTTTTAATAAGGAGTGGAATTTAGCTGACCTAAAAGCTACTGTCCACCAGAGGACAGCCTCATGAATGATAGGGTGCAGGGGATGGCTGCTTTGGCTTTTAATTAGGAAGGTGTGGTTGGGTAGATGAGTCTGTAGCAGACTGATTTATTTAATCAAGTTAAAAGATTAAAAACCCATTTCAAGCCAATACCAAG
Organism: Myotis lucifugus; assembly: GCF_000147115.1. Taxonomy (NCBI): domain Eukaryota; kingdom Metazoa; phylum Chordata; class Mammalia; order Chiroptera; family Vespertilionidae; genus Myotis; species Myotis lucifugus. The sequence continues at coordinate 1,813,787 of NW_005871294.1, read as the reverse complement.
AATTAGTCTAAATTGAAAACTTTCAACAGTCCGCATGAAAACCCGGTCTCCTGCTGAGTCCCCACAGCTGTAAATTGACCTGTCGTGTCTGCATGTTCTAGGTCTGCCCTCCGATGACTCACCTGTGTGAGAAAATCATCTCCACGCTGCCGTCCTGGAGGAAGCTCAATGGGCCCAACCAGCTGATGTCACTGCAGCAGTTTGTGTACGACGTGCAGGACCAGCTGAACCCGCTGGCCAGCGAGGAGGACCTCCGGGGCATCGCCCAGCAGCTCCACAGTGCCGGCGAGGTGAGGGCTCTGCGGCCGGGCAGGGCTCCAGGTGTCAGGGCGATTGAGTTTGGGAGCTTTCCCTCTTCAGATCTGAAGGATAGGTATTAATTCTTTGAACACTTAGTGGAATTCACCTGTGAAGCCTTCTAGTCTTGGAATTTTATTAGTTGGGAGTTTTCTGATTACTGAATCAGGAAGAAGCAGAAAATATGAACAGACTGATTGCTAGAAACAACACTCAGTCTTGGAAGATTCTGTTTCTAGGAATTTATCCATTTCTTCTAGGTTGTCAAATTTGTCAGTGTATCATTGCTCATACTGTCCTCCTACAATCCTTTGTATTTCTGTGGTGTGGGTTGTCTCTTCTCTATCCTTTTTGAATTAATTTAGGCCCTTTCTCTTATTTTCTTGATGAATCTGGCTAAAGGTTTATCTATTTTGTTTACCTGTTCAGAGAACCAGCTCTTAGTTTTATTGATCTTTTCTATTATTTTTTAGTCTCTATTTCATTTATTTCAGTTTGCTGGCTCATTCATCTGCATCAGTTAATCTGTTGTTGATTCCCTTTAGTGTTTGTTGTTTTTTTTTTTTTCATTTCAGTTACTGTGTTCTTTAGGTCTAATTGGTGTGTGTGTGTGATTTTAAGAATATGTTTATTAACGCTGGGACATGAAGTGGCAAGAAGGGATTAGCATAGCCGTAGAAGAAGCAACAAGAGACCGTAGGCGGGGCTGCTTTGTTCTCTAGGAACTTTATGGGAAAGAAATGAGCCAAGGCAGGGCTGCTACTGGCTCAATGAAAAGTCAGAGAAAAGGGGGCCTTTGAGTCAGGTTCAGGGGACAAGCTGCTGGTCCCCATTGCTCCCCTGGTTGCAAGTCGCTAGGGACCCTTAGAGTTTAGGAAAGAAAGTCATGGACATGCTCCCAGGAGGGCCCTGATTGTTTGTTTTTTCCTGTCAGTTGAAGTTCTCACTGAGTTCATCTAGTCTTTTCCCAAGTTCATTGAGCAGCCTTATAGCCAGTGTTTCAAACTCTTTATCTGGTAGATTGCTTGTCTCCATTTCATTCAGTTCCTGGCTTTCATTTGGAACATATTTTTCTGTCTCCTCATTTTAGCTGTCTCTCTGCGTTTGTTTCTATGAATTAGGAGAAACAGCACAGCTGGCATGGCCCAGTGTTTGAGCATCAACCTATGAACCAGGAGGTCACAGTTCACTTCCTGGTCAGGGGACATGCCCAGGTTGTGGGCTTGATCCCCAGTAGGGAGCATGCAGGAGGCAGCCAATCAATGATTCTCTCTCATCATGGATGTTTCTCTCTCTCTCTCCCTCTCTCTAAAATAAAAAAACAAACAAGATTTTGGCCTGTATTTCCTAAAGAGGACATTTTCCCACATAGCCACAATATAATTAATAATCCCATTCTGGACACATGTGCCAATAATTTCTCTTATAGCTGGTTTTACTTATTTATGTATTTATTTTGGAACAGAATCTAGTCAAAAATCACTCATTCCATAGCTGCCATCTCTCACATTTTGTTTTAAGAGTCCACGGTCTTTTCAAAATTTCTCTTCTCAAGCTGGCTTTTGGCTTAGTAATTGATATTTGAGAGCCAGCCATACGAATGATGCAGGAGTCATTCCTTGCAACATCTGCTCAGATTCTGTCACTGCTCGGGCCTGTTTGTTCTCTGAGCAGCTGGTGCCTGTTCATTCAGGTTCCTCTGTGTGACTTGTCGTTGTCTCCTCTGGCAGATCAACATCATGCAGAGTGAAACGGTCCAGGACGTGCTGCTCCTGGACCCCCGCTGGCTCTGCACCAACGTCCTGGGCAAGCTGCTCTCCGTGGAGACCCCGCGGGCCCTGCACCACTACCGGGGCCGCTACACCATGGAGGACATCCAGCGCCTGGTGCCCGACAGTGACGTGGAGGAGCTGCTGCAGATCCTCGATGCCATGGACATCTGTGCCCGGGACCTGAGCAGTGGGACCATGGTGGACATCCCCGCCCTGATCAAGACGGACAACCTGCACCGCTCCTGGACGGACGAGGAGGACGAGGTGATGGTCTACGGCGGTGTGCGCATCGTCCCCGTGGAGCACCTCGCCCCCTTCCCGTGCGGCATCTTTCACAAGGTCCAGGTGAACCTGTGCCGGTGGATCCACCAACAGAGCGCCGAGGGGGACGCAGACATTCGCCTGTGGGTGAGCGGCTGCAAGATCGCCAACCGCGGGGCCGAGCTCCTGGTGCTCCTGGTCAACCACGGCCAGGGCATCGAGGTCCAGGTGCGCGGGCTGGAGACGGAAAAGATCAAGTGCTGCCTCCTGCTGGACTCGGTGTGCAGCACCATCGAGAACGTCATGGCCACCACGCTGCCAGGGCTGCTGACGGTGAAGCATTACCTGAGCCCCCAGCAGCTGAGGGAGCACCACGAGCCCGTCATGATCTACCAGCCCCGGGACTTCTTCCGGGCGCAGACCCTGAGGGAGACCTCGCTGACCAACACCATGGGTGGGTACAAGGAAAGCTTCAGCAGCATCATGTGCTTCGGCTGTCACGACATCTACTCACAGGCCAGCCTGGGGATGGACATCCACGCGTCAGATCTGAACCTCCTGACGCGGAGGAAACTTAGTCGCCTGCTGGACCCGCCCGATCCAATGGGGAAGGACTGGTGCCTTCTCGCCATGAACTTGGGCCTCCCTGACCTCGTGGCCAAGTATAACACCAACAACGGGGCTCCCAAGGAGTTCCTCCCGAGCCCAGTCCACGCCCTGCTCCGGGAATGGACCTCCTACCCCGAGAGCACGGTCGGCATCCTTATGTCCAAACTTCGGGAGCTGGGGCGCCGAGACGCGGCAGACTTTCTACTGAAGGCGTCCTCTGTGTTCAAAATCCACCTCGATGGCAACGGCCAGGAGGCCTATGCCTCGAGCTGCAACAGTGGCACGTCTTATAATTCCATTAGCTCGGTCGTGTCCAGGTGAGGGCAGCTTTGGCTTGGGCAGGGTGTCTTCAAACTGCAAAAGCAAGGGGGATGCAGCCATCTTTCGCACCTGAGATTCCAGATGCACCCCTTCCTATGTCCCCCTCCCTCCCGCTGCACCTATTTCTCTGCTACTCCCTCCCTCCTTCCCTCCCCCCCTTCCTCCCTCTCACACATTCCATTGTGAGTGAACGGTCTGTTCTAGTTTAAGAGCTAATCATACCCGTTCGTTTGGCCATTTGAGAAGCTAGTGTCCCTCCTCTCCCTGTTCTGGACTCCATCTCTCAGCCTCTAGTACCTTGCTTCTGACTGATAATTTTACTGGAATCCCTAACTTTTCAATGAAAAAATTTTTAACGATTATATTGATTGTCCTTTAAATAAAAAACGCACATTTATCCAAAATGTGCATTTCATACTCTTCTTTGTTATATTATCATGTCCTCAGCTTATCTTTTTTATATTTATAGGAAAACCCCTCATGTATGGACTCCCACTGTATGATTTATAAATAGACAATATGTGAGTGCCTTTTGCAGACGAGGGTGTGTTTGAAATCATCACGTCAGCCAGGAGCTGTCCCGAAGGAAACGCTCCCCTCTGCTCCTTGCTGTATGCTGATCATCGCCAGAGGTGCTTCACCCTCCGATTTGCGTTGGGTTTTTTCCCCGGCAATTTGTGTGTTTTATTTGGCAAGGAAGGGGGAAAAAGGAATCCTCCTCTAGAGTGATTTCATGGCCAGTGTTGTTGCTGCGATGACATGTATTCGTTAGCTTTTGTTTAAACGTCAATGTGAACGTCCACGTGGAATCGACAAACTGTGGCGCTTTATCATTCCCTCTCATCTCAGGTAGAAGGCTGACAGTTGTAGGGCTACGAAGATCTGTGTGAGAACGCAAAACCCCCGACTCACGGTTTGTGGCAGTCCGTTGTCATTTGTGCATAGCAGACGGTTTTCCACATTGAGATCCTGGTTTGATAACTTCCTGTACTTGAAATCTACAAAAGAAAATAAAGGAAGCAAGTTTTCTTGCAGTGACTTTCTATTGTGATAGAGTTTTAAATCCATACGGGGGAACATGTCCTAATTCTTCTGTCCTGAGAAGCATGTAATTTTAATGTTATATCATATGTGTGTGTGTGTATATATATATATATATGCAGTATGTATATACATATATATTAATACAAGTATTTTTACTTAATCTATGAGATAGTAAAGAAGGTCACTTGTTTTTCTTTTTGTTGGTTTTTTTTCCCTTTTTTTTAAAATAAACTATTGCTTGTTGCATTAGTTTGTCTTTAGTTGGTCTTTAATTGAAAAGGAATTCTTTTCCTTTGCTTTGTTTTTACTTACCTATGCCGCATGTGGTGGGACAGACGAACCTATAATCCAGAAAGTCATGAAACCTAAACTCCCAGGTCTGGAAAACAACCCAGCTTAATTATGACTACAATTAGGAATGGTGCGGGGAAGAAAAAGAGCCCAGCTGATTTTCACATTTGTCCTCACTTTAAAGCAGTGGTTCTCAACCTTGGCTGCACATTAGAATCACCTGGGAATCTTTTTAAAATCCTGATTTCTGGGCCTCATCCTCCGGAAATTCTGTTTCTTTGTTACTAATGTTGTGGCCCCACCCCATAACAAAGAAACAGAATTTCCAGAGAATGAGACCCAGAAATCAGGATTTTAAAAAGATTCTCAGGTGATTCTAGTGTGCAGCCAAGGTTGAGAACCACTGCTTTAAAAGAAAGAGACTCCTTCCATTTTCCCTTGGGTGAACCAAAACAACAATAACACACACAAGTGGAATCAGTTAGACTCAGCAATGGGGAGACAACGGAAGCTTTCCGTCTCTATACAAACGTGAGGGGACGGTGCCCTGCAGGAACAAGAGGAAACCTGCTGGAAAAGATAACTTCCTGCCCTTCTTTAAATCTGGACCAACTAGAAACTCGGGTTCTGAACTGCATAGCAGCTGAGACACAGAAGCTCTACGTGACCAAAGCCTGTATTCAGTAAAATCTCATGATTGCTTTAAAAAAAATGGGCAAAGAAAAAATATTGGAAGGAGGAAGACTAAACCGGTAACAATGGCCCTGGATGGTTTGGTTCAGTGGATAGAGTGCCAGCCCTTGGATTAAAGGTTCCTGGGCTCAATTCCCGTCAAGGGCACATACCTCAGTTGCAGGCTCCACCCCAATCCTGGGCCACGCGATGTGTGTCTCTCACATCAATGTTTCTCTCCATCTCTCCCGCTCTCTCTGTAAGTAAATAAATAATAAAAAGGTAACAATGACTGCCCAAATTATTCACAATAAACATGATTTACTTTTTTAAAAAACATGATTTACTTTTATAATAAAAAAAGAATTAATGAAATTAAAATAAAACCTACACATAGGCATGCTTAGGAAAAATAACACAAATCGAAACTGTGGTTGCCTTAGGAGACTGGGACCTCGTTTTCTTGTGGTCAACTCCCTCCTAATGCCAACTCCATTCTTTTCTACTTCAAGAGCACTTTACACCCCAGGGATATAGTATCAGGCAGCCAGGACCCGGAGGCAAGAGGTTTGCCTCTGGCAGCATCAGTATGTAAAATCCGAGGAGCCCTGGCCAGTGTGGCTCGGTTGGTTGGAGCAGCATCCTGTACACCTAAAATCCCAGAGGATTCTGACCGGTCCAGCGTGGTTCACTGGGCCATCCCTCTGCAAAACATGGTGGTTGAATGATATTGAGTTATAGGACTGGGCTGGCCCAGGGACCCTGGGTGAACGGGGGAAAATGCTGAGCAAGTAATCGCAAAGTACTGTACTGTACCAGTCTTTTTTTTTTTTTTTAAATTTGAGAGGAAGGGAAAGAGTGTAACATTGGCTTGTTCCACTTATTTATGCATCATTGGTTGATTCTCCTATGTGCCCTGGCCAGGATCGAACTCACAACCTTGGGGTATTAGGATGATGCTCTAACCAACTGAGCAACCAGGCCAGGGGTGGCTCACAAAAATTTTTATAAAAATTATCTACAGGTTTGGACATCTCCTATCTGCCCTGCATGTGTTACTTTCTTCAGCCTTACAAATCCCCCAGTGGACTTGTAGTCCAGGGACCACAGACAGCAGAGCTGTGCTCCTGAGAGAACAACGGCATCCGCTCTGAGAACATCTGTAAAGTTTTCTCCATTCTGCTCAGAAACAGGACACCAGGGAGAGTCTCAGAACAAGGACCCGTGGGCTATAAGAAAGGGCAGCGTTCGCCTCCTAACAGTCCTTTTCGAGAAGCATGGTCCTCCCTAAGGGGTTACCCTGACACAGAAGTTTGTGGGTTCAGCCCAAGAAGGCCGCTCTGAACCAAGGGAGCGTAGAGGACGAGGAGCCTCCCCGTGAGACCCACAGCGTCTCTGTGCTGGGTGCCCCTGGGGAAGCTCGTTTGGTCCTGAGAACCTTCTGTCACTGAGCCCCATGCCCCAAGTCTAAGCACCGGCTGAAGGGCGCGGTTACACCCGGGAGACTTACAGGTAATCTGGTCACACTGGTTTAATTTTATCAAGAATCTACTTCCAGATTCTCCCAAGTTTGGAAAATTGGCCCCAAGGAAGATAAATGGAGATGTTCCTTCTGAGAGTGAGGGTTGAGCAGCAGATAAAATCACTTCGAGGGAACCCATAGCCCACTTGATGTGTGGCTGGTTCAGTTTAGCTCACGGACTCCTGGGCATAATTTTCATATGCAATGAGATTTGTAAGAATTCCAGATCATAGATCCAAAGAGATCTCTTTGTGTTTTCTCGCCCTCTCTCATACACGCAAGCATGCATGCAGTATCCCCTCCCACCCCAGCAACAATGGTTCCCCGACCTTAACCACAACAGGAGAGACAGGGCTCCCTCTAAGAAGTTACATCATGAGCTGTCAGAGAAGCTGACCTTGAGCTAAAAACACTGGCCAGGCTCATACACAGGGGCTGAAACCTCATTAAATCTGAAAAACTAATGGCCTTAGACAAAGTACAGTGGGGCCTTGACTTACAAGTTTAATTCCTTCCGTGACTGAGCTCATAACTCAAATTACTCATATGTCAAATCAATTTTTAAATCTAGGCTAGGGACTCAGGCCCTCATCTAATATTAGCAGGAATCTGAATTGGCACAATCTCTTTTGTAAACAATGGGTGAGTCAGGAGGCATAAAGACACTTCTGGAAGCCCTGTCATTCTACTTTTAGGACGTCAGTCTTGGGAAATAGCACAGAACACAAAATTACTTGAGTCAAAGGACCTCTATACTTTTAACACTTGGAGTGGGGGAAACGAGTTAAGTCGGCTCGCGTGAATTGCGCGTACTCCGCGGGAGCCGTCTTTAACTCGGTTCATATAGATTTGCGGTGGAGTGCGGGAAACGTGTAAACTCGGGCCGATTGTAACTGCGTATTACCAAATATTTGTTTGTAATCCACCCTTTTGGTGGATGGAACAAAACCAAAAGACAGAGCCATCTTATATTTTGGCGGGAAATTCACCCCACACCGGAGTGTTAATTACAACAGTAAAATTCTTTGGAAAATTTTAAAGGCCTAACAATTGGAAAAAGGTAAAGTATATTAAGCTATACCAGTGATGGCGAACCTATGACACGCGTGTCAGAGGTGACACGTGAACTTATTTTTTTGGTTGATTTTTCTTTGTTAAATGGCATTTAAATATATAAAATAACTATCAAAAATATAAATCTTTGTTTTACTATGGTTGTAAATGTCAAAAAATTTCTATATGTGACACGGCACCAGAGTTAAGTTAGGGTTTTTCAAAATGCTGACACGCCGAGCTCAAAAGATTCGCCATCACTGAGCTATACCAATCAAATTATATAGCCACTTAAATATATTTACAAAGTACTTAAAATCATGAGGATACAGCTCAAGTAATGTCAAATGGAAGCACCTGGGAAAGATATTGTGTGTGCACAATGAACAATGATAAATCCACACACCCAGAAAGTATGCAAGCCAAAGAGTGAATCTTGCTTTAGGTCATGGTGGTTTTCCAGTTCTTCTGCCTAAATTTCTACATAGACAATGCTTACCATCTTCATAGAACTGGAAGCTAAGATGGCTTGCATCTATAGCCACCGAGATGGGCCCCACGGTTGCCACTGCCCTCATGAGGGCACTCTCCTGCCCAGGGACGTCCACGAAGCCGGTGACATTGGCAACAGAGTCCTCGGGCCTGTATCTGCAGGGTCCAACCTTTAAAGGTAAAGGGGAAGAGATCTCATTACTAACCCACCTCCCGGGAAGCATGAGTTTCAGGCAGGAGGCAGCTTCATGATTTCCAGGTTACGTCTGTGAAATGCTATTGGCTGTTTTGAAAATGAAAAACTAGCTGGTGTCTATTCATTGAGACACTGTGGGTCTATCTCTCCATAAGAAGTGTTTCACTATGAAAAAAAAGTGCTGTATTTAGAATGGTATGTATGTCTCCATGTAACACAGAAATAAGAACTGTGAACATCCCAAACAGAACTGTTCAAGGCTGATATATTTTAATGAAAGTTCTGACGGTTTACATACAGACAGTCTAAAACATGAATTCTAAAAATAATTTTTTAAATATGAATTCTAAATATGGCATCTGTTTTCTCTAAGGTGTTCAACTTTCAAAAGGAATGACATAAAGGTAAGAGCTTTGCTTACGGTTGCTTGATATGGATAGGACTCCTCTGAGTCCAGGCCGCCGTTGGACTTCACATACTGGAAAGCATTATCCATTAGGCCACCATTGCAGCCCTCATTGCCTTGAGCCTGAGAGCAGTCCACAAGGTTCTGCTCACTCAGGGAGATAAGTTTACCAGTTTTCCGGAACATCTGTCCCTCAAGGGCACCAGTTGCACTAAATGCCCAACAAGAACCACAGTGACCCTGAAAACAATATAGAAGCTCTCAGTCTACAGAACAAATAGCAAGATTTTGACAACTTTGCCAACAATGTGTAAACTCTTAAAAAAATTAGTGAAACACACATTGTCCCACAGTCTACCACAGCCATGACGCCAACTCCTTTGTGGCTTTACCTCTTGGAGAGAGACCTGCTGAGTTCTGTCATACCTGGTGCTTCACGGGAGTTCCACAGCCTTTTTTTTTAAATTCTTTATTAGTTAAGGTATTACAAATGTGTCCTTATCCCCCAATTAACCCCCATTCTCCCCCCCCACGCCCACTCATGCTCTCATCCCCCTGTTATCCATGTCCACATAGCCTTCTTTTCATCAATCCACTCTTGGGGGGATTTCAGCAATGGAAGGTTTCCGGAACACTCTCCTATTCTTGCACGTCTACTTTACCGCACATCTTCCGCCTGAATTCTTCGTGGGTCTTCAAGGAAAAAGAAGTAGAATGTTGTCAAGCATGGGATTATTTCAGTATAGTACTGAATGAGGAGAGGAAGCCCAAGGTAAGCCTCCCAAGCCACACTCACCATGTCACTAAAAGCGTTCATTCCCAAGGTGTAGCTCGATCTCCCTTGCTTGTATTCCTCGTTGTGCAGGTCAACCATTTTCTTATTCTTCTCCCACACTGTCCTCCTCCATCCTTCTTCATCCTGGAGGCAAACATATAACCAACCTATCCTTTTGATTTCTATTGAAAACCAAGTCACCTTCACCAAGTGGGTTTGCAGAAGAGAAACCATGGCCAGGAGAGGTTTCTACTTGTTCTCCAGCACACATACACCAGGGAGGTTTGCCCATATTGTGCTCAGTAACAGGTGTCATGCAGTCATTGCCTTGGGAAGAGCCAGCCTCAAGAGCAGTGGTTCTCAACCTTCTGGCCCTTTAAATACAGTTCCTCATGTTGTGACCCAACCATAAAATTATTTTCGTTGCTACTTCATAACTGTAATGTTGCTACTGTTATGAATCGTAATGTAAATATCTGATATGCAGGATGGTCTTGGGAGACCTCAGTGAAAGGGTCGTTCAACCGCCATAGGGGTCGAGGCCCACAAGTTGAGAACCACTGCTCAAGAGGCTACTGTCTGCCCTAGCTGGTTTTGCTCAGTGGATAGAGCATAGACCAGGGGACTGAAGGGTCCCAGGTTCAATTCCAGTCAAGGGGTTCATATTCCCAGGTTGCAGGCTCCATCCCCCGTGGGGCGCATGCAGGAGGCAGCCAATCAATGATTCTCTCTCATCATTGATATTTCTCTCTCTCCCTTCCTCTCTGAAATTAATAAAAAATATTTTCCTAAATATATTTTTATTGATTTCTTTACAGAGAGGAAGGGAAAGGGATAGAGTTACAAACATTGATTAGAGAAAATCGATCTGCTGCCTCCTGCACGCCCCCTACTGGGGATCGAGCCTGCAACCAAGGTACATGCCCTCGACCAGAATAGAACCCAGGACCTTCCATCCACAGCCTGAGCTCTATCCAGTGAGCCAAACCAGTCAGGGCAATAAAAAAAAATTTTTTTTTAAGCTACTTTCTGCTATAAACTCCAAAAAGTCTGGACCATTCTCTAAGGGGTCCCTCTGGGTAATTTCAGATGTAACCCACCGGGCCATATACTTTTCCATGCGTTGCCTTCCACTGTTGCCATTCTGCATCTAAACTTGCATCAAATTTTGGAGCAGATGAAGCTCCTCCTGGATTCATATTTCAAAACCTAGGGAGGGAAAAGAAAGTAGTATCTGATTACACCAATCCTCCTAGAAAGCCACCCTACCTTCTTGAGACGTTGCAGCCACCGGGTGTAAAAAATGAATTTATCCTCCCAAGTATGAATTTATCCCTCCCAAGGGCGGTGGAGGGAGGCTAAGCAGGTGGGTGGAGAAAAACAGCCCAGAGACCCCACTCCCACACCGGGACGGGGACACTCTCCCGACGCTCAGAGCACCGCTGGGGCCGGGCCTGGGGGGTGCGGCCCGCTCCCCGCTCCACACAAGCCCACCCACCGCTGCCACGAGCGCAGGGAGCCCAGCAGACGGAGGTCAGGCTGCCTTGCCCGCCACGCCAGGACCCGGGACGGTGCCTCCTGGAACTCCCGAACCCTCCACGGCAAGGCTGGTTCCGGGGTGGCCCAGCCGCGTCGGCCCGGCCTGCGACGCTCACCTTCCGGGCGCGGCCGAGCAGGCGCAGAGAGCACGTAGGGACCCAAGAGCTCCCAGCGCTGTGACTCCGGCAGCGGATTTAAAGCCTGGGGAACTGGGCCCGAGCGGCCCGCCCCACGTGGCCTGCGGCGCCTCGATTGGCTGATGGGGCCTGTGGGCGGGGCCTGCGAGCGTGGAATTCCAGGCACCTGATTAGGTTCACACGGAATCGCCCCAGGCAGACCCGGGGATTGAGGTGTGGCGCAGTGGTTCTCAACCTTGGCTGCACATCAGAATCACCTGGGAATCTTTTTAAAATCCTGATTTCTGGGCCTCATCCTCCGGAAATTCTGTTTCTTTGTTATGGGGTGGGGCCACAACATTAGTAACAAAAACAGAATTTCCGGAGGATGAGGCCCAGAAATGAGGATTTTAGAAAAGAGTCTCAGGTGATTCTATCTCTCTCCCTTCTTCTCTGTAAAAAAATCAATAAAATATATTTTAAAAAAAAAAAGTGAATCTAAGAATCAAGTGAATAAATAATCTGATGTACAGAATGAACTGGTGATTATAATGAATCAGGGACATAGAAAGGGAATGGACAGACTATTCTTGCGGGGGAAAGGGGAATGGGAGATTCGGGAAGAGATTGGACAAAAATCGTGCACCTATGGATGAGGACAGTGGGTGGGGAGTGAGGGCGGAGGGTGGGGCGGGAACTGGGAGGAGGGGAGTCATGGGGGGGAAAAAAAGAGGAACAAATGTAATCTGAACAATAAAGATTTAATTAAAAAAAATTAAAATTAAAATTAAAAAAAAAAGAAAGAAAAAATTGCTGTATTTAGAATGGTATGTATGTCTCCATGTAACACAGAAATAAGAACTGTGAACATCCCAAACAGAACTGTTCAAGGCTGATATATTTTAATGAAAGTTCTGACGGTTTACATACAGACAGTCTAAAACATGAATTCTAAAAATAATTTTTTAAATATGAATTCTAAATATGGCATCTGTTTTCTCTACGGTGTTCAACTTTCAAAAGGAATGACATAAAGATAAGAGCTTTGCTTACTGTTGCTTGATATGGATAGGACTCCTCTGAGTCCAGGCCGCCGCTGGACTTCACATACTGGAAAGCATTATCCATTAGGCCACCATTGCAGCCCTCATTGCCTTGAGCCTGAGAGCAGTCCACAAGGTTCTGCTCACTCAGGGAGATAAGTTTGCCAGTTTTCCGGAACATCTGTCCCTCAAGGGCACCAGTTGCACTAAATGCCCAACAAGAACCACAGTGACCCTGAAAACAATATAGAAGCTCTCAGTCTACAGAACAAATAGCAAGATTTTGACAACTTTGCCAATAATGTGTAAACTCTTAAAAATTAGTGAAATACACATTGTCCCACAGTCTACCACAGCCATGACGCCAACTCCTTTGTGGCTTTACCTCTTGGAGAGAGACCTGTTGAGTTCTGTCATACCTGGTGCTTCACGGGAGTTCCACAGCCTTTTTTTTTTTTTTTAAATTCTTTATTAGTTAAGGTATTACAAATGTGTCCTTATTCCCCCAATTAACCCCCATTCTCCCCCCCCCACGCCCACTCATGCTCTCATCCCCCTGTTATCCATGTCCACATAGCCTTCTTTTCATCAATCCACTCTTGGGGGGATTTCAGCAAGGTAAGGTGTCCGGAACACTCTCCTTTTCTTGCACTTCTACTTTACCCAACTTCGTCCGCCTGAATTCTTCGTGGGTCTTCAAGGAAAAAGAAGTAGAATGTTGTCAAGCATGGGATTATTTCAGTATAGTACTGAATGAGGAGAGGAAGCCCAAGGTAAGCCTCCTAAGCCACACTCACCATGTCACTAAAAGCGTTCATTCCCAAGGTGTAGCTCGTTCTCCCTTGCTTGTATTCCTCGTTGTGCAGGTCAACCATTTTCTTATTCTTCTCCCACACTGCCCTCCTCCATCCTTCTTCATCCTAGAGGCAAAACATATAACCAACCTATCCTTTTGATTTCTATTGAAAACCAAGTCACCTTCACCAAGTGGGTTTGCAGAAGAGAAACCATGGCCAGGAGAGGTTTCTACTTGTTCTCCAGCACACATACAC
>NW_005871294.1:1797600-1799068 GCF_000147115.1 Myotis lucifugus | reverse complement strand
GACGGAGAGGTTTAAAGCGCCACGATGCGCGCGCCTAGGTGGCGCCGGGAAGGAGCCTGGAGGCAGGAGCGCCCTGGTTGTTGCCAACTCATGGGCACCGTTGGCGAGCCCTCTCCGTTCTCGGGGACTCAGTTTCCCCATTTGCAGGGGCGGGTTTGGTTCCCGGGATGAAGCGAGGAGCCTGGGCCGTGAGAGCAGCAGGACATGCTCTTGACCACGGCGCTCCCCCAACCTGTTCACCTGCTCCTGCCCGGGACGCTGGGGCACAGGGCGCAGGGGTTCGGAGACCGGGAATCTGGCGGACCCTCCAACTCGGGTCGGATTCGGGGACCTACGGGGACCCTCGGGGTAGCTAGGCTGGGCCGTGCATCGGCCGGAGAAGGGCGCCCCGCGGTGATGACAGCATCGTGCGGGGTAACAGCCACCCCCTTCGCAAAGCAGCCTGTGACTCCAACAGCTTCAGACCAAAGAACTGGGCAGGCCCTCGCCTCAGTTGCCGTGATTATGATGTGTCTCCAAGCGGGGCAGGCACCCCCCCCTCCTTCTGCTGTTAGGACCCGGCTCTTGGCCTCCACCATTGCCCTCTCAGACTTTTGGAGATGACCTGGCCCAAGCACGTCTGCATCCTAATCACAGAACTAGACCCTAGCCAAAGTCCTGGGCCCTCAGCGGGAGCACCCCAAAAATCCCCATCTAGAATTCTCCCAGGGTGACAGCCATTTTGTTCGTGAAGGGCCGCAGAGCCCCCTGCTCAAGGTCACGCGCGGATGGGCCCGCCAGGAGGTTTGCGGTCCCCACCTGCCTTTCTTTCCTTTCCTGACCCCTCTGCTGCTGAGGCAGGTGTTGGGGATCAGTGAGCACCCCACCAATGCCCCCTCTTCTTTGATCTGCTGCTGTCCAGGACTTTTCCTTGCTCAGGCAATAGCACCCTCATCCCGAAGTTTCATTTTTGTTCCTATTTTACTTTGTTGTATATTTTCTCTAGTGTCTTCTCAGAGCCTCACAGGTCGAATTAAGGGGAAATGGGGACAGGTAGTAAGGATCTCATCGGTTCCAGCCGCACAGCAAACAGGCATGGAGTGAAAGCAAGGAGCGGAGGCTGCGCTTCAGTGTATTAATTCCCTTTAATGAGCCAGCCTTTCAAACCCGTGTTTCTCCCAGAGAAGTGGAAAGCCAGTGACCTCTAAAAATAGCCTCCGCCCACCTTATCAGGGTCTCACACCTTCTCCCTCCTCCAGGGCAGGGCTGCTTGCTACTGCTCAGCAAAAAACCCACAAAAACAAAAACAAACAAAAACCACACTAAAACAGGGAGTAGGTGGTGGCAGCTCTGAGTCAGGAAAAGCGGACTTGCCTGGAGGTTAGGACACTGGCTCCAGCCCCAGCTCTGCCACTCACTCAGACTGACCATGAGCAATGAGGAGGTGGGCAAGATGGTCTCTAGTGGACTTGGAATCAAAGGGGCTTGG